>NC_089195.1:23643403-23943403 GCF_963930695.1 Labrus bergylta
CCTTTAGAGGTATGCAACATTGAAGTATTCAGGAAGAAACACAGCACATGAACACATCATCTTCAGGCAGAGCTCTTTGGTTAATAAAAACGATTCATCTGGACTTATTCTACCTGCTTCTGCCATCAAACAAACATACAATGGCATTTATTCGTCCTCCTTTCTTTATTCTAGGTAAGTATGTATGTTTTTATTTTTTTTTATTTAAATACAGCTGTTTTTCTTGGGAACCCCTGTTACTTAACTGTTCTGGCAGGTAGTTAACTATAAATGGTAAAAATGCTTTAAAATTCAATACATTGGCTGAGGTTTTTTTGTTGTTCAAAATGTCTAATGAATAAAAACCTGAAGTCTAAAAGTGTTAGTAAAACATCGCAAGGCAAACAGGGTCACACCTTATCAGACGGAACTTGTGCTGTAACTTCCCTTTACAGTTAACAGAGCTAAGTTTTCTGCAGACTTGAAGTCGTTGCCACAGTTTTGTACTAAACTTTGGTCTCTTTTAATGTCATCATTGCATAGTTTTTTCAAAGGCTGTATTCTTTCCTGCAGGTTTGATTGTGGCTCTCGTCACAGCACAAAACTTCACAACTCAACTCAATAACAGCTCATCAAGCACATCTCCAAATAACGAAACTACTTCAACTGCTGCAACACCTACCATGAACGTCACAAGTAACACCATCATCAGCAATATCTCCACTAGTACCATGAACTTCACCACCACCAACAGCAGCACACTTACACCCACACCAACAATGACAGGAACGGAGGGTGAGAACAATTGTCTTGACTAATTCCCTCATGCTTGTACCCTTAAGTTCAGCATGTTTTATTTGTTACTGATTCACTTTTTTTGTTTGCACATGTCCGCTGATTCAGGGGGTGAAACTACTCAAGATGGCAAAACATCATCACCCGAAATGCCCACACCTAAACCTGGTTATACTGATAAATCCCCGACACCTACAATGGAAGACAACAACAAGGACAAAGGTGCGACCACCGAGTCAATAAAAAATACACCCAAGAATCTTCTGTTTAACTTAGCCCATGGATACCACAGTTTAACCTTAGCAAACATTGTAATATGCTTACACTTGAATGCTTATAAAAATACTATTTACATAAGAGTCTGTAAATGTGTCAGTGTAAACAATTTCAGTTACTGAAGTTATATATAAATGAAACTTGAACTGTATGAATATAACTTAAAACTTACATCATCTTCTGCATTTACACAAATAAATCCAAATGTTGACTGAAGAACAAAACTAGATAAATTATGTTTAAAGTCCATCTAAATGTCATTCATTTAAGGCTGATTTAATCAAAATTATTTGTATAATTTTATTTGAATTTACAATGGATAAAACATAGAATACAAAGAGCCAATTATCCCCAGTTCCTTGAGTTCTGAACATTACATTGACACTCTTTTGGCTCAGCCTCTTAGCTCTCACAAATGTACTTTAACGGGTAAATGCTGCGGCATAAAAGTTCTGATGCATTCACAGTAGCCTACATTTAAAGAGCCTAGAAGAGAACAAAGAAACTGGAAATTGGATTGTTTCTGTTATCTATTCTTTTTTTAAATTTGCTCCAAATGGAGGCAGTTTTGCACGGTTGGCTAAAAGTGTAAATATCAAAGACAATTGTTTGCTACCACATGAGCCAAATGTTTGTTAAGTGGTAATATCACAGTTGGGTTTTAGCCTACTTGTCTTGTAACTTGTCCCTGTTGGCAAAAAATCTGTTAATGCACCTTGAATTCTATAATTGATAATGAATTGAAGTTTGGCTGCGACAATTCCTTCTGACTATATTATGGGGGAAAAAAAGCCTATCCTTTGACGACCCATTTGTTTGTTTTGCTATTGAGCCTGCTGCCAAACTTAATAACTAAACGCATTGTTTTATGTTGGACTTTGGGCTTTGAAACATGAACTTATTTTGTTGGGGTTTATTCCAGGCAAAACCACCGATGAGAAAAAAAATGACTCGACTGGTGAGTGACTTAGTTTAAAGGCACTTCAGCTCATTATACCAACGATATTATCATAGTAAGCATGAATTGTATAACCACCTTCAGGTATCGTCATCCTCATTATAATTATCATCATCGTTCTTGGATTTGGTGTTGTCTGTTTCTTCGCACGGAAGAGAGGAAGGGTAAGTTTGATTCAAAGTTTCTTCAACTAATGATTCAGGCATCGTTTTATGTTTTTTGGAGATATGAGCAGATGGTTTTCTCACTATAATCAAGCTCCAAAAAGCAGCTTGTAAGCAAAGCTTCACATGAATGCAGAAAAAATAGTGTAACAGCTAGCCTTAAAATATGAATACATTTAGTACAGTGTTTGTTCAATCCACATAATAGGGTATCACAAGTTGTATTACTAGGTGGAAGGCTTTACTTTAGCTAACTGTGCCATATTACATAACCATACCATACTATACTAGTTTCGTCACTGTTATACATGGGCCAGGAATACACAGACATGGAGATGTTAGTAAGTGGCTGAAGCAGAAAGAGCCCCCAAGCATTCTGGGGTATGATGCCTTGCTTAAAGGCTCCTCTACAGTGCTTGGGAAGTGAACTGGCATCTCTCAGTGCAATCAGACCAATTTTCCACTCCAGTGACCCCCTCCACTAGTACCCTAAACTTTACCACAATTGTGAAATTATAGAGCAAGGCTAGCTGTATTCCACCCTTTTCCATTGTTAATGCTAAGCAAACACTGCCAGCTGCTGGTATTAGTTTCAAATTGATTTTAGACTGGTTGTGGCACTCAAATGCATATTCCTGTCTGAGTGTTCTGAATCCCCTCATCCTACAGCGCTACTCTGTTGACTTCACATCCAGACCTGATGATGCCAACATTCCTCTCAGCATTGTGGATCCTGAGTTGCCTATCAATACTGTACCTCAGAACGGTTAGTCCAGAACATGAACTGTGTACAGTAACAAAATCGTTAGTGAGAGGACGCGACATTAACAAAACATTTACCTTACAAACATAAGCTGATTGTGATTTTCTTTTCAGGCCTGCAAACCTTTGAAAGTGTCGAATCAACAAAAGAGCCACAAGAACCAGAGACAAAACCTGAAGCACAGGAGGAACAGAAAGGTACGATAGACATGGGGCATGATCAGCATTCTCTGGTTGTGTTTAAGTACTGTATCATTGGAGCCCTAGAGAGAAAGAACAGGGAGATTGTTTAAATTTAAACACTCGTTTTGTGGCCTGTGTTTCTTCCTCTTTCTAAAGATCAGTTAAGCTGTATAAAAGGAAGCACAGTTTGTGTAAGCCTGGCTGGAACTCAAAGCAACTTTAAATTGAGATGTGAATGTTCAGAGTAATGCAGACTTTGAACTTGTTAGAAGAAAATATGCTTTAAAAATGATTCATCAGCCAAATATAAATGTGAAAAAGAAAAATGTTAAGATACCACTCTCTCAAATACAAAACCACAAGGTATTTCTAAATTGTTTGTGAGCGAAGATGTTGTGAGTTCTATGGTAAGGAATACGGATGTTTTTTTACAAAAGCCTGACTCATGCCGGGCTAGAGGAAAATTCACTGATGTGCAAATGAATCCACATCAGTTGAGGACTTCTAAGTAAAAATTTGAAATGTCAGTGACGTAATGTTTGCACGTTACAGACACACAACACTACCTCTTTTGGAGAGATGTGGAGTTGAAAAAATAGGCCTGCAGTTCACACGTTCACCACTTGATGGAAATGGAAGTCAAGTTTACACATCACAAGCTTATTCATCTTAACTGCAGCATGTACCTCATGGTTGATAAACATAGTGTCATTTTGCCACAGAATTGTTTTTCTTCTTTTTTTTTTTTTTTTTACAAGAAATACGAAGCCTTTATCTTAATAAAAATAATAGATATTTGGTAGCAAAGCCAACACATATGGGATTTTTTTAGGACTTCATCTAAATTGTATACACCTCTCGTTAGATTTCATCGATAATACTCAGTGCCATTATACCTTAGTGCCAAAAAAATCGTGGTGCTTATTCTTGTGTTGTTGTTTTGACATTTTCATTTGTCTGAGAATGAATGAAGTGTTCCTATTTTACTCCAGGAAGTCTTCCCATGCTGAATGAGAAAGGTAAAAAAGGCAGTTCATGTCTGGACCTGCCTTTGCGCTCCAGGCCACACTTTGTTTAAATGGACAGTGCTGATGGTCGTTTCAAAAGCAGCTACAGTAGCTCTCAGGGCAAAGACTTAATGAAACCTTGCCAGAGATCAGAGCAGGTCAACAACCAACTTTGAAATCATACACCTGGGTTTGTTAATGCTGAATTAAATCCAATCCAATACCGATCTGGATTTAACTCATGATGAAGGTTTTTCCAGAACACTTAAACTCACAGTTTTTCAATTAGAGAACTGGGTATTGAAGAAACAGACGTTTAACAAATTGTGATTTCACAACACTGCCAAAATCTGTTAGGCAACAATTTTGAGAGTCGGCTTGTGTTTTTGCGGGGTGTTTCCTTCACTGATGAGACACATTGTTAAAACACAGAATGAGATAAGTGAAAACTAACTTAATGACTGGTGACTTATATAATGTAAATAGAAAGTTAAACTTTCACGACCCACAAACTTTTTTTTCTCCCTGGTTTATGTGGCAGGAACAGATGCAGTATACATGGAGAACTGAACAACAATTTTCCAATGCACTGCAGCACAGTATTTATAGCTAATGCTCATTTCCAATGTCTGTCCCTGAAAAAGAATTCAATATAAAATACATATAAAATACATAAATGATAAAAATGTATGGAGAGCATGCTACAACATAGTCAAATGGAAGAAACGCCTCAATTGTCAGCCAAATTATATTGTGTGTATGCGCTCTGTTGCTGGTAAAAAAATATTTCACCAGCTGTCCGATTTGTAATTTCCTGTTAGTTGTTTGCAAATACTTCTTCCTTTTTTTAAGCAGTGAGATGTCATTGGGCATAGGGGCATTGCTTCAGTAGATGAGGCTGAGAAGAAGGCATAAACGTACATGGTGAAACCCGCCATTGAGATTCAGGGTGATGAAATGAATGTACTGTATATTTGGAAAACTGGCCTTGATCTTTAATCAGATTTTCTTACACCTGTGATATCACAGAAGGTGAAAGTGACGATTGTTCCCACTCTCCACAACAGGCTGAAGCTAGACCTCCCACATAAGCACATGCAACAAAGTGAACAGGAGAGGGAGGAAGACGCCACTCAAAGTCTATACATGGCAGCCAAACATGTTCTGAGAAGTGGTTGTATCTGCCAAAATAGGTTAAAAGGCTTGTGGACTAAGGAGACAGGAATTTAGCTTAGCTTAGCAAAAAAGACCTCCAAAACCCTTTGAGGCAAATTGTTCCAGGGTCAAAGCAGCTTAAGTCCTTAAATTTAAACCACTCCTCAATTTAGCTAACTTGGCCAATTACCTTGTAACAAGGGTTGGGCTGCATTTTCAGTATCAGCTGCAGTATCAGAAATGTGTGGCGTGAGGACCATTGCTCAACCATTTAACAAGTTTTGATTAGCATTAACAATAGCATACCACTACCTCAGTCTCTGACACTTTATGCTAACATCAGCAAGCTAACATCCTAATGTAAGGCAAGTAAGGTTTCTACGATGCCTTGCTCAAGGGCTCCACGGCAGTAGTGCTCACAAATAAATGTATTAGACAAATTTATCACACCAAACTCATTACACTAAATTGTCTTGTCACTTTTGATTTTGTATCACATTTCAAGGCAATTCATCCTGGGTTGTTGAGATATTTCAGAGTTACTATGTCTTGTAATCTTTTGGTTCAACAATGAGAACAAGAATCCAGGTAGCCAGAACACCCAGCTGTTGTTCTCAAAGCATTGAGAAGTGAGTTTTTCAGGGGCTAGAGGAGAGCAAGGAGAACAGTTTTTCTATGTGCTTCTGGTCTTTAAAATTAGGTAACTCACACCTTGCTTCACTGCTTATCTGATAAAATGGTATGATGTGATAATTACTTTCACATATACCTGCTGGAAGGAAAATAAGTTGTGATATCTTGTTGAACTATTAAGAATAAATAACATTTAACGTTACAAGTTTAAAATACAGATCATATCGCCAGTGCAAGGTGACTGAACACTAAGCTAAGGTCAGTAGTCCACCTGTGATAAAGATTCTAGGCTTTCCTTATAAACCTGTCAGAAGCAATGATTCTCTGAGGATTGGGGGTAATGCCTGAGGAGCCATCTTGAACAACAGTCACCTTCCTCTCCCCTTCATCTCTGCTTTCCCTCCACCTAACCCCCGAGTCGGATAATGATGGGGCTGCCCTACTTTCCCACAGCCTCTAACAGCTGCATGGCTGTGGCTCATTAGGAACTGGTCAGTAATCAGCCACCTCATTACCAACGTGGTGGCCCCCTGAAATGCCTTGAGAGAATCTGCAATGTCATAGAAGTTAACATGATGGAAAAAATGTCAAAACAACATTTCACAATTTATTTATTGCAACAGTTAAACTTCCGATTAAAACTGCACGACATACACGTTGTGTTTTTCCAGTTTAAGCCAATGACTCAACCTGCGTGCTGTTTTGTTTCATGCACATACTGACAAGGGTTTCAGTCTGCATTAGGTTTTGTTTTGTGTTTTTCAATTTTTAATATTATGTTGTGTTTTGGTATTCACTCTTTGTCTTTCAGATCCTGCCCCTCTTGTCCCTAGCTTCTGTGTCAGCTCCGCCCTGATTACCCTCACCTGTGTCTCGTTGGTCCCTGATTGTCTGTGTATTTAATCCCTGTGTGTTCTCCCTCCTGTTGCCAGTTTGTTGTGTTCTCAGTGTACCCTCAGCCCAGCATTGTAATTATTCTTGATCCTTGTGTATGACCATCGCTGCTGTTTTGACCTTGCCTTGCCCAGCCCTCTGGATTTGTTTATTATTGCCTTACCGTGTACAGAACCCTGCCTGGATTAAAGACTGAATTATAACATTCCTTCTGAGTCTGCTTTTGCTCCATACTATGAGTCTCTGTGTCACATACAGTATATATTTCCTTGATAATCACTGAAAAAGATATGTGGTGTTTTTTGTTAACCTTCACAGTTGATCCTGATAAATCTGTTGTTGAACCTGCTGCTGAGTCTGCAGCTCCTGCACCAACACCAGACAGCCCTGAGGACAAACCCAAAGAGGAAGGGGTTGAGACGACTCCTCCTGCACCTGTGGAGCCAAGTGTGGACGAGAAAACTGATGACGAAGGTGTCGTCTCCAACAAGACGTCAGTGGAATCGCTAAAGGAGACAAACGAGAACAACAGCAACAGTGCTGACTTCAGACAGAAGCCAGGTTGGTATTTAAGTTTGTACCCATAAAATGGAGAGAACAGAGAACAGATTTCCTGCTGAATGAGAAGTGAATTTCTTGAAATATCGTGTCTCGAAATTACCCTAAAGATTGTGATTTCAACAGTTGACTTTCTCTCTGAGACATGCTACCAAAAAAGGGGGAAAATATTAAGCTAATAAGATGAATTATGTGACTTGCTTAAGTTTTTTAGTGTTTATTTTTATGCATCATTCTTTTTTGTAACTTATACTAAAAAGAACAAAATATTTCTTCTTTGACTTTTAAACAGATTTGATGTCCAGCAACAGCTTCTGTGATGTTCCTCTGGATTGTCCTGTATGAGACCCCTCTGTGCCCCCTGTGCTGTTCTTCAGGAACTTGGTAAGAGCACAGAATAGACACTGTGCTGCAGCTGCTCAGCCAGCTCAGGTGTTGGTAAAAGGGAACCCCCCCCAAACTGCATGTCAACATTCACACTCGTACCACCACTGGGAGTGCTGTGTTACAGCTTCCTGTCCTGAAATATGATTGTAAAAATAGAGGAGTCATAACCATTAAGTCTAAAATTATAAAAATGTGCCTGTCCAAAAAAATGTAAATCACACTGACAGTCTGGCATCTAGGAGTTTATAAATACACACTGTTTCTGCATCCATAACTGATTTTCTCTACTGGTTGAAAAAGTCAGTATCAACATGTAGTCATCATTCCTTCAAACAGTGTCTTTTAGTTTTGATTGTGACTATAATTTTATATATTTTTTTAATATAACAAAAAAAGGATGTCATTTGCGAGATAACTATATGTAAGTCTGCAAAATGGTTTGAAATTGATTTTGTTACCTAATTCACAATCTGATTTGTTAACCCTACCACCGCCATCATTATCACAAGATCAAAGTTCCACATAACCCGTTACAGTAACTGAAACATAATTATAAAAAAGCAGCTGTTGTTACTTTATTAATGTGAGACTATACTGATTTTCTCCCGTGATCCCCCTAATTCATCTAACACAATCCACACTTGGCTGCATTCTTTTGCGCCTCTGTTCCTGCTGTCCTATCTCCCAGAGTCTTCTTACGAGTACTAACATGGGCCCTCTCAGTCTAGTCATCATGTACTTCAGGATGTAAGGCCCACACCAGCACCTGCACCCCCCCCCCCCCCCCCCCCCCCCATCTACTCAGAAACACTCAAGGCAGGAGCCTGAGTCCAGAGGAATTCACACTGCTCTTAACAGCTGATGATAAGCTCACATCTGAAGCTGAGCGCTCAGATGCTGTGTGTTCATCATTCACGGATCATCTCCATTCTCACAAAAGCACCAGCTTTAGATATCCCAAGTATTTCAGGGGAGGCCCTCACTTCTATCCGATATATCTTGGGACAGATGATTACTGGGATTATCTATATTGTATCTGGAAACCAAAGTTATATTAACAAGTAATCATTTAAAATTACAGTTCTACGTCTGAACCAGCTCTAACAACCAAATTTTTCCTGTTTTGGTCAGTTCGATGCAAACCTCTTTTATGTCAGTCAAGATCTTATCTAACCTTAACTAAATGGCTTTAAATGTCAAAATAGCACCAAACTCAGGAAAAAAACATAATGCCAACTTGTCCATTCACCACGCACCTCAACCACATTTGTTTACCCATATGGACACAATCCAATGTTCTCAAGACAATTTAAATCAAAAGACATCACTGCTACATGAGCATTATTTCTTGGTCACGGGCTTGCCTCACTTTACTCCTGCATTGTCCAGAGCTCCTACGGAGAAAAGAGGAATAAATTGCAGGTGACCTATTTTCTGAAACTGATATAATTGTTTCTCTCCTTTTTGTCCAAAAACAAATTGAAGAAAAAAAACAGCTAACAAAATGTTTTAAGTTTCATCTGCAAAACAGCCTGGGGGGGGGGGGAGTTTTTACAGGTGAGAGGTTTGCGTTGATGAACTCTATAGCTTAAGGCATCCAGCTGTATTCATTTCTGGTGGTATGAAGTTTACTCAGTTTGGAAAAATATCATAGCTCCCTTGTCTTCTGACTACACTTTTTTAACATGCAAACATTTGTCTAAATACCAAGATGTCTGAAGATAGACCAAAGCTTTTATAGTTTGTGGCTTTTCAATATTTTGAATGCTCATCCAAAATAACTTAAGACTCACAATGTATGTATTGGAAGATCATGGAAAGGAAATCTTGTTTACATTTGTCATAGTCATTTACTTGTGCCTGGGAGCGTGTAACCTAATAGCCACACAAATACTTCATTTTAAGCTGCCAAAAACGCTACTGACATGGTCTCATTTCTTTTGTTTCCTCAACAAAACAACAGGAAGAAGACATGTATCATATGTGAACCGTTAATGTATTCTAAGATTCAAAGAAAACAACGTTTATAGTGTACTCTTACATGAACACACATCTATATTAAGTTCCTCACTTTGGTAAATTCTGCAAATGTGCAAAATGTGAAAGGAGTACTATTGGAAGTAAATATGAAAATTTAAATTTTGTTTTAAAGATACATTTGAGATTAAGATTTTGTCTTTGCTCTAAGATGATATTTAAACTTGTTTCATAGAAAACATGTCCTGAGAATACAAGAAATTCTAAAGCTCCCAATTAGAAAAAGTAAAAAGTGCACTCTTCACTCTTTCCCACCTGGTCTGGGAAGTGATAAGCAACCTGGAAACTGCAGTTGAAAGGCTGCTCATTGTTCTGCTGTTGAGGGTAATGGATACGAGCTGACAAGTCATAAATTAAACCAGCATAATTAGACCCGGGGCTTCACTGTGTCATTTTCCAGTCAGCACTGGGCTTTCATGTTTGATGGCTAATGTTGGAGGAAACTGTCTGTCCTGCCTGAGATGAATATTTCACAGAGAGGAGGTGGCAAGTGAAAGAGAGCGACAGACTGAGATTTAACTGTGAGACAAACAGGGGTAGTAGTTAACTAGAGGCAGCTTGTTTTTTTTTTCCGCAGAGGCTGTTTTTGGAGAGTGGATGATGGTGCTGGTTCAGAGACAGGTCAAGGAAATGACATGGGTCAAGGATCTGAAGATCTTTGTTCTTACAATTTTTTGCGAGGATAGGCAACGACTTAGAGTTTGAACTGAATTAATGGATTTTACTTTGAAACTTTTTGTCTCTTTTTTTGGCTTCTAGTAACATCAAAAGTCATTATTTTCTTGGGCGCATCTGCAGGTGTAAACAATGAGTCATGGGTTGGCAAGCTGACAATGCACCATACGGTAAATACAGGATTTTTCTCTCAGTAATAACAGTTAAGGGAAGCTTCCTGCCTGGATGGTTTGATGTGGTTTAGATCGGCTGGTTGGCTGGTACACCTGGGCATCTTTACAGGAGGGAGGGACTGTCGGAAAATGCAGACTGACCCTCCCCTCACACTACGAAGAGCCAACAGCTGGTGGAGGAGGTTTTCTGCCATTTCCTCTCTCGACTTCCTACCACAAAACATCAAGTTTTGGTCGAGTCATTGAAAACTT
The DNA here is from genome assembly GCF_963930695.1 of Labrus bergylta. NCBI lineage: Eukaryota > Metazoa > Chordata > Actinopteri > Labriformes > Labridae > Labrus > Labrus bergylta. Next base: position 23,654,292 of record NC_089195.1, read on the forward strand.
GCAATGCAAAGTCTTGATGATGGCTTTTAGACTTGTATAATTAAAGGGCTGTGTCTTGCATACATGCCGTTTATGCACTTTGGGGCTGACAACTGTGTGTCATCACTGGTGAAGATTTTGGAGAATTCTGTTTTCTGACAGAAACTTACCCAATCAAATCAGTATTCTCCAATTTAAAAAAAAAAGGCTCTTGGGGTGCCCTTGGATGAGTTGGTCCTAGTTGTCATTCCACTCTCTCCCATTAGTGTATAAAATATCATGTTCATCATCTACAAGTTTAAATAAACCCAACAACATTAAGGTGTTTAAGACATGTCCATCACTTTAAATTGTAAGTTTGATAACACTGAATTTGGATTAAGATGACATTCATTAAATATAAAAAGTCCTTCGGCATTTATTTTAGCCAAAGGAATGTTCAAAGTGTGCATTATCACAAGCTTTACAGTAAAAATAAATAAAAGCCTTGTGCATAGATGTTAAGTTCATTCTTGTCAGTATTTTGGGGTAAACAGAAATGATTACCCAGACACCCTCATCCTGGCAACAAAACAAAAGCTAGCATTCAATAAAAAGATGCATTTGGTTTCCTTCATCAGAGTCAAACTACCAGGCTTTGTGAGGTTATATTATTGGCTCATCCACAAATTTGAATGAAGATTATTGTAGAGCTTTTTGTGAGGGGCCACACAGGACCAAAGCTTATTTCTTGTAATGCATTCAGGTCAGTTAACAGCTTATTAATTCAGTTTAATTTTACATTGTCAAACCATTCTATCATTTAGTGATCCTAATGTGTGCTCCAAATTTAAAAAAAGTATGTTTAAGGCATTAAAAAAAAAGAAACATTTATGCTAACAGCTGATATTGAAGCTCTCAAAGAAACCTTATTATTTATGCTCTTCCTTCCTGAGAGTCCAGAGATAAAATGATTGATGCTTCTTTTATATCTGTAAGGGAAATGTGTGGTTGAAGTCAGCAGCCCCTTTTAATGTAGCTAAAAAGTGTGGGAGCAGATTAAATTTTCCGTTTTACAGCAGGTTAATAATGTCTTGACCTTTTTTCTTATTTCTGTATGTAAATTAGGCCTTGGATTTTTAATGTTGCGCTTTAGTGCTTAATCTTCATTCATTTTAATGAAATTAAATATAAAGAGGCTGTACATGTGGTTGGATGCAGTTGTTAACGCTTTAAGTAAAAGATGTGTAATAGTCATTTTAGGCATACAAGGGAGTGTCACTGGACAAAATAAATCTGTCAGTGGTGTTTGGCCTTTGACCTGTAAGGATGTCATTCCTCTTAACACTCTGTCAACATGTTAAAAATTGTGCACCAAAAAAAAAAGAGCAGGATTCAAGCTTATTGTTATCCAAATAAATTTGTCTAGTTTGTTTTGAAACTGAGCCCCTTATGAGGTCATGGTTTGCTTTTGTAAAACAGACTCAGACAGTGACAAATGAGGTCGACCTGGTTGTCAAACCAATGCAGAACTCTTCAGCCCATGTGCACAGATTGACGCTTTCCTTTGTGGCAAACCTCACATGTTAGCTTCCTGCACCATGCTTATTTATCAAAACCGAAGCATCAGTGCTCTTTCCGCTTTGGTTTTTGGACCAAGAGAGGCCTCTGGGTTGAAGTCCTTTCCGAGGCTCAAAGGTCAGACAATCCTAATTAAAGGGTCCACAGTGACTGCAGGAGAATAATGTGGCCTCAATGTCAGAGTCAACTGTCTCACATTCTTTGACTGTCACTGGGCAAGTCTCTTCAGAATTGGATGCATAGCGGCTGCTGTGATGTGAAGCCCAAAACCAGGATACATTTCAACAAAGACCCCTGAACATGACAGAACCTGAAAAAAATGAAAACAATATTTGTGAGAACAAGGAGGAAGATGAAAATTCAAGCTTTTTTTCCAGCCCAAAATTACCTCAAAGTACAGTTTGTGTATTTGTATTTTTAAATCAAGTTCCACTAACGCTGCAGTTAAAGTCAATTTAGTCAGTATTTCAAAAGGGAAGTGAAAGTGAAAGACCTCTAAGAATCTTTACCCTCCTTTCCCCGATGCTCCAACCTACAACATCTTATTTTAAGAGATGACAAAGTATGCTGGGCCTTGACCTTTACTATTAACACCATAGGCACTTTACAACAAGAGTGTCACATTTTGAGCATTCTTCCTTTGTAGTTAAAGGGATACTTCACCTGTTGAAACATGAATCTGTATTGACATTGGGTCATATGTAGTAGAAATGTGAAATACATTTTGAAGTTGGTTCCTTCTTGTCCGTGAAAAGGCAGAAAGTGTCTTTTTGACTCTTGTGGATGAAAGACTCCAAATCCCAGAATGCACAGCACCGCAGGCCACTCCCACGAAGGTCCTCTAGTTCAGAATCAGAAATACTTTCTTAATGCCAGAGGGAAATTCGATCGATACAGTTTCTCCAAAATATACAGTATAGCAGTAGAAATATAGTAATAAAAACATTTACAGACATATTTACTTCAACACATGAGGCCGTTTCCTCAACTGATTCAGAGATTTCTTCCAGAATTGATCTTGGAAATTCCTGTCAGAAAACAGACTCAATGTCTGTGTCCATAGGCAAACAGTGAGAGCACCGACACTACCAGTCCGCCCCGGCTCCTCGTCCTCACCGCCGCAGACGGGCAGGCATTGTGTCTCGGCGGCTGGGTTCGCGACGGCCAGCGCCTGGCTAAAACACAAGACCGGCCTCTCGGCAGCAGCCATCTCGCCGCTATATTTATATTTTTCCGCCATTATCAGCTTTCTCCATAGAGCCTGTTGGCATAGCTTCCAAGCAATATGGTGGACGTTAAGTTTCGATTCTGGGAGGGAGTTCCCACTCACTGATCTGTGATTGATTAAAAAAATATGAGGAACTAGCGTTATAGTTTCACCCTGCTAACCGCAACAGCTTCCAGTGATGCAAAAACCTTATTTTGCGTCACTGGAAGCTCATTTTCAGAATAAGAAATACAAAGATTTTCCCATCTCAGGGGAAAATGAGGTTGGGATGCACGCCCATTCAAAAATACTACCAGGTTTCTAATGAAGTATCCCTTTAAGTTCATACTCTGGCAGGTGGCCTTCAAAACATTTAGAGGGTTTAATTTAGTAGTGCATGCTTCTATACAAAATGCTGCATGTCACTCAAGAAAAGTGCAGGAGTACATGGTGAAAACAATTTGTAGAGAAAACAAAAAGAGTATTCTTCTCATGTTATTTATATTTTTATTACCTCAAATATTCCCAACAGTTATCAAAGCAAGAGAAATCCTTAATTTTATAGTTTTAATGGGACATGTCTTGTCGCAGCAGCCGCCATGACAGACACGACATGATTATTGTTGCCATGGAATCAATGGATGGTATGTTAAGGGACGCTACATAAGGAAGCCGGAACTGCTGCTGAAATCTGCCGTATTGTTGCTGTATGTGCTGCTCTTAAAAAACATCATCTAAATTATACTTTGATACATTAGCTTAGTAGGTAAACATGAAGTAGGTTCTTCCTCATGTTTGTTTCGCCTGTTTGTCTTGACCGCAGTCAACTCAGAGTTCATTTTCATTGGGAGTGGGGGTGGAGTAGCAGAGAGAATCCTTCCCATAATTTCGTGCCAGCATCAACGTCATCTCTTGGGTTTTTTTTGATTGAGTGTGCGTTAATAAGTCTGAGATATTTGTCACGGCAGACACTTTACAATTCATAAATTACTAAGAAGGTGAACAGCTGTAGCTTGTTAGTAAATGTCAACCTGCTAGCCATCCAGAAAGATGCTAGCAGTAGCCATTCAGTAGCTCTCCAACCTTCAATATATAAAGGAAGATAAGTTTACCAAAGTCTTTAGAGTTGACCCTCCAGGGACTTTGACTATCTGCACCAAATGTGTTGGCAATCCACCCTGTCCACTCCAGAGTGAAATGATGGTTCAACCAACGGACTGAGGGCGCACTCACACTAGGCAAAGTCGTCCCTTACCGTGCTTAAGCACGATTGCCCCCCCCCCACCCTATTCCCCTGCTGGCCTGCACTCACACTGCTCATGGACTAACTGGGCCTGAGCAAGGTTACCTCTTGTCCACAATGTCGTAATCATTGAAGCGTGCTTAGTTTACAAGACAGGCGGACTCGAAAATAAAAAGTAAAAAAATAGAGAGACGCGCTGTTGAGTCCGTGTCCGCACAACACAACAGCACAGAGAATATTACAGCTGCTTTACTGACTTTGTGGCTTATTTTGGCTTTCATTTTAGTCAGATACAGGCAGAACACTACAGGATTTCTCCATAATGAAGGCTGTGTACATTGTGTATCCATGCTTGTGCTGGTGCATGAACGGTAGTGTGTCAAAGCACACTTCTTCTAAGGGAGCCAGGGACAAGGAAGTGTACCATTCTTGAGCACGGATTGGAGCGCTCACACTAGTCAAACGAACTGGACTTTATGGGTGAAGCGAGCTTAGGCACGGTACAGATTGCCTAGTGTGAGTCCGCCCTAACTTGCCATCCCTACCAAAGCAAAGAAGCTGGCATTGCTAAAATGTTTGTCTAGTTTAGAGGCGTTGATAATAGCAGGATGATGAAACCACCTTCATATCCAAGTTCCTATATCTTAATGCAAATGGGTTCTTCACTGACCTGCAACTCCATGAGGTCCACAGTTGTAGGGACAGATTTGTCTATTGTTGTCCTCTCCAGGCAGGTTCAAACATTCCTGCCCTGGCTGTGTGCAGTTGGCAGTGTGACTGTGATCAGGAGGCCTGCTGACAGACAGACATTCATTCACCTGCTGGTATCGCCTCCGGCATCGGCTCCACATTCTTCAGGCAGTGTCAAGCTGTCAGAGTCACACCGTGGCTTTATTACATCTCAGTCTTTCATCATTTACTCAAAGTTTAAAGTATCTCAGGTGTTATCTCAGGTGATGCTGAATAGAATTTCCTACAAAATGTAAACTTTAGTTTCCTTTAATGTCTCTGAGTTGATGTGTGTACATATTTAGTGTTGAAACATTCGAGTGAGAGCAGTAAAGTACTGTTGTTAAATCTGCATATCAAACTGTAAACCTCACCTGCCATTAATGCGGGCATGGCAGTTGGCAGTTAATGTTAAAAACCCAAATGAAGTTTTAATTGCGATCGGCTGTTTTTTGTCCCAGCTCTCGGCTGAAAATAGTTTATTTAAACTTTAGTAACACTGCTACACCCATCAATGTTACTTTTCAACCAACGACCAATCAAACTACAGAGCGGGCAGGACTTAAATCAATTTTGTAAATAACAGAGGTGTGGAGAAACTGATTATTTTCTCATCAAGGTTTATCTCCTTTAACAAGACTTGTCTTTTTTTCATGGTACAATTTCCACCTATAAAGTCGCTGTAAATGCCAGGAGACAATTCCTTTGGGGTGTTTTATGTTCTCTGTAATATTTGTATGTAATATTTCTTTGGATTACAAAATATGAAGCATGAGATGCAATTTAAAACAGACTGAATGGTCACTACCAAGAGGAGTGAAAGTGCCACAAGACATCTTTTGTAACTAATCAACAGTAGGTGCAGATTATAAGCACTCTTTAAAACAGAGGTTGTGCAGGATGCTAGCTAAAAAAACCCAGCATTCTGCATTGTAGTTCAGGAAAACTTAACCTTGGGGTACTCAATCAATCAGGGCTGATGCATTTTATCGCTCCAGTTGTTCCAACTTCTGACGTAATGTTAAACTTGTTGACTTTAGCAAAAAAGTGAAATGTTGCTGCAATAGGGGTGTTGAAGAGTTTGCTCTCCATATAACCTGATTGTTTTCCACAGAGAACTATTAGATTGTTTAAGAGGCCAAATAAAGTTAAAAAGAAAAGCTAAAGAACCTACTTAACCTCCATTGGTCCCCATGAAGTTTCATTGTTTTACCTGAATGATGTTGTGGGTTTTCTATTTGTGGGTGAATGGAAATGATAGATACCCTTGCTTGGGATTCAGTTGGGCATTTTCTTCCAGACCACTAAATCCCCCCTGGAATTCCCAATCTTTCAGCAGCCAGGTTTCACTATAGTGGCCAACAGGTCGCCACAGATCCCTATCTGTCACTGTGGTTTAACTCTCCATAGCAACCTGGACTAAGATCAATGTGAAGTCTTACCTGAAACCTGAGCCACAGTTCTCTGGTCTCAAACTAAACTCCTTTATTTTAGATGCAGTTCAGATTAACTCAAGTCAGAATAGAGCTTGTGTGGTTTGTGGGAACAAATTTGATATCTATATCAATGGTCAATGGGTTTGAATGATTGTCAAAGTGCAATAGATCAGTTTGCCCTCAAACCTGTTGAAAGTATTTTCTTCAAATGACGGCTGTAAATACTCGAAGGTGCAATAACAGAAAAAGCTAATTATGTATTTAGACATGTATAAGGTTGAATCCAAGACAAACCCACTGTGTCCTGCTGTCACACTGGCCTCAGGGGCAACTCGTTTTTTTCAGCCATTTAATGGTTGAGCGTAAATCACATCAATAGATCTGGAGCAGGATTATGTCAGTTATCCTCTACCTCAAACAGATGTTTCTCCTGAGAGCTAAAAGGGCATGGCAAAGGTCACATAAACTTGGTCAAAGCAGAAGTTACAAGGGGAAAAGCAGGTGATTGTTGGACACGTGACTGTGGGATGGGAAACACTGAAATATTTTTTTTCTCTCCCTTCCAGATCGAGGAATTGCTCACAAACTCACGTGGGTGCATAAAAAAAAAAAGGACACAGCAGTTTAAACTGTTTAAGCATCAAGTCAGCTTTTGCTTCCTTTTGGGGAATAGTTTGTTGATAAAGCAGTTTTTTTTTTTATTAAAACATCAGCTGAGTCCAGCTTTTTAGATGTTAAAATCTTAACTGTATAATAGTTTGCTTTTATAAACACATGTCTTACAGGATTGAATGACTAATTAGGGTTAGGGTGGATATACTGGATATGTTTTTGGTGCAAGTAAAACACAGGTTTCTCTCTGTTAAGGATTTATGTTTAATTATAACATGGAATACATTAGTATTTTAACAAGACAATTATGTTTTCATTTATTTCTATTGTTGACAAATACTATAAATTAATTTACACTTTAAGTTCTCTGTACAGCTGGTTTAACATGACTTCACTTATTCAATGTGTGGGGAACACAAAGGTACCATAGTGGTTTTAAGTTATTGTTCACTATTAAAATACTATTGTAGAAAAAATGTTTTCACAATGCATTTGTATGTGTAAATACAAGCCTTAGTATTAAATGTATATATTGCCAAATTCCAAAAGATATGCTTAAAAATGTCTGAAACTGTTCATTATCCACTCCATGAAAAAAAAAAAAAGGTTAAATTTTTTATGTTGTACATTTTTGGCATGCACTTGTAAAACATTGAGAACTTTTTAAATGAAGAAGATAATTATCTGATTTTAATTAGTGTTTTTGTATACATTTAGAGTTGAATTTTGTATTTTCTATGCTGCATTGTTGCTTTCATCATTCTCTCTGATAAATTGTGAGGGGTTTTCTGTTTCGCCGTGAAATGTATGAGCATGTCATATTAAATGGACGATATTGAAACTTTGTCTGAAAAGTCTGATTTGTGTTTAATGGCCTCTAAGCTACTAAAATGTACGAAATTTCACGAACAATGTTATATTTCAATGAGTAAAACAAGCTGGAAAGAATCTAATAAAGATGGGGCAACATGCATTTCAATAAAAAGTCACGATAAAGAAACAAAATAACCTTAAAAACATCACAACCTTTTGTAATACTGTATAAAGAAGGTTTTACACAAATTATTTCCACAAGCTTATGAAATATTCACATGTGAAATACCATCAGCCACTTAAATATTGACATGTAAGTTTGTAAGTATGTTATGTTCAGCATAATTATCTTTGCTCCACTGCTGATTTCCTCCAGCTGTCCTGTAAAATCACAACAACTTGTTTGACTGTAAGTGAAAACATGAGCTCCAGGTGCAAACACATTTAGTTCAAAGTGATAGTGATAAGATCTGAGCGCTGTCCACATGCCTGGTTCAGTCGCCAGATATGGTGTTATCTGCATTCTTTATTCGTTATTGGGTGCTATTTAAACCTTTCACAGAGAATACAATGTAGTTCAAATCATATTTTTGCAATCCTTTTTTTACATTTCCATGTGGTAAACATGAAACTCTTTCCATTTTTATTTAAGTAAAAAAAGCACACTTTTTGCAATGTGGAATTCAAACTCATCACTGAAGAACTTGTCTTTTATATATAGCTTTACTTTCTGTTCAATTTTATGAGCAATTTAGTATTTTTACATTTCCATCTACACTGAAGTGTTGCCCAGTGTTTGGGTATGATCCAGCGGCTATATCAAGCCTGTTTCCATGGGCTTCCTCTCTCCTTTAAAGACAAGCGAGAGCCCCAGCCTATATCAATCTGCCCGCAGGATGTTTTAATCCACCATTACGCAGATGAAATGTTGCACTGAGCCTGCGGTGCAGCAGTGACGGCAGGAGCGGATCTAAATTTTGTGCGCTAGCCCCTCAAACCTGACCGCAGTCATGGACACCAAAGCGCCAAATCATCCAGTGCAGCAGAACACAAACCTGTTCCTCCTCGGAACTGGATCCAAATGTCTCGGGTCTCAGTATCCTCTATTTATACGCTGTGTATATTTACAACAGACCCGGATGATTAGCATAGTGAAGAGAATGTAGGGGCAATCTACTTTGGCTATTCTAAGGAGACAAAATGTTTATAAGGGGTCAGCCACCTCTATGAAGTCACAACATGTTTTCAGTCCTTTAGAACTACTTACACCTGAGATACTTCACATATTCTGTAGTTTATCTTTAAAATGATCAATATTAATCAGGCAAGCTCTTTGAGATAAGATCAGAGAGAGACCAGAAAAGCATTCAAGCAATTTACATAAACAAGCAGCATCAAATCAATCTCAGATAATCAGTTTCCTGTGATGGAATGTAATCTACAGTTTATAACAATGTGGAGAAATGAAGGATATTAGCTCAGTCTCATTAAGACAATCTAACACAACTAAAACATTTAACAGAAATGTTTCTTGATGCCTTTAAAAACTGAACTCCTTGAACTCACATAGAACAGTATGAAGAATTGTGAGACAAAGTAAAATGATAAACTTTTTCCAAGAGTAAAAAGGGGAAAATACATCATAAGTTCTATTTGTTTTTTTTACATGCACAATATTTACAATAAAGCAGTCATTGACAGTACAATTAAGGACCTCCCAACACTGGTTGTACAAAATATTTATAGAAAATGACAGTGATGATGAAAAAGTGGAAGTCATCACATTCATTGTGAAGAAATTTTCATATTTGAACTTGAATAAAATACCATTATAATAAAGGGAGAAAAATCTAAGATCAAATATAATACTCTGGTTAACCGGTGTACAGAAGAACTGAAAGAGTTGAGACTATAATATAGACAGGATGTGATGTAATGTGTTTATGTGCTTAATGAGAACCAGTTATTGGTGAAAAAACAGGATGCAGACAGGTGAAGCACTAAATAGTACTTGCACAGTGAAATATCTCAGTTGTTGAACTGTATGTGGTAGCTGTATGTCCACTAATGCTGTATGATCATGTGTCTGTTCAGGAGAAAAAATGAAATGCTGCAGATCTCTACCTGAAGTAAGAGGCACTCACACACACTGACAGTGGTACAGTGATCTCTAAGTGACCTGCACAGCTGGACTGAGGTGCTCATCAGCTGCATGAATGACTGAGATGTTGTCATATGATAACTCATAAGGACATGCTCAGAATGTGAGGAATGATCACTAAAACTGTTGCCTTTGTAAAGGGGAAACATCCATTATGGCTTCTGTCAGGCTGTGAAGTTCAGGAATGTTTTAATGATTTAAGAAAAGTCTGTCCTTTTTCTCGACCCATTCAATGAAATAATTAGATTATTTTACTTATAATTACTTATTTTATTCTTTTGTAAATTGTATTTTAAACTTCAATTCAGGAAGTTTTTTGTTCATATTCTGTTCCTTTTGTTGTTATCAATACATGTCACCCATTCTTTGTTTTTTTCTCATTTTGGTTTTTAAAATTGGACTAATCTTGCTAAAATATTGTTAACAGTCTTTTTCCCCTTGGTTGAATTTTGTTGAATATTTAAATTAAAACATTTTAGAGTCTAAGCCATGCAACTACTGCAGTACTTTGTGCTAATAATCCTAATATATGCTTGATTAAAAAGAAAATTTGCACCTGTGCCTAAGGTATATCAGTGTGATCTGAGGTGAAGGAGGGATTATCCTCCTCAGATCAAAAGGCATGTATTGTCACATTAATCAGGTGCTAGGGTTAATAAAACACATGTATTAACCTACTTCATTTACAAAATCACACAGACATTATGTTGGTTATGAACACAGCTTAAGCTTGACAAACGTAGCAACTGCACCAAAAGGAAAGAAAGTAAATCCTGTCTTCTCCCTGGGTGTCTGTTAAGAGATACAGGGATGTGATCCACTCGAGCTTTGTTTTCCATCTATCATGAGGTCATTACTGGCTGCTGTCATCATTAGCTGCCCCCTGGATGAAGACTTGATCCTGTGCAGCAGGGCCTGGCGTTGACCCAACTTCTCACTTTGTTTACCTTGGACACTCATTAAAGGCATGTCATGTCTTTAATAACTTAATTGGACAAATCCAAACTAATGGCTTCAGGAATGACACTATTCCTCCCTTAGAGCAGGTGCAATTTTATGCTTGGTTTGTCACTGGCTGATCATGATAATGTTATGGCTCAGGAATTTTACTTTGAAAGGAGATTCTGGACTCATTAGTTAGATCGGACTTTTTGGTCTATAAGGGTCTTGATATTTTACAGTTACTTATCTTCACCATGGTAAGAATGTGAGTGAAATCCAGAGTATAAAAAGCTTGGTGTTTGTTTCTATAGTTACACCCAACAGTGTTTGTGTGTGTCCCCTTTTTATTCTTGACTGGTCAAGTGAGGAGGGCAAGATTTATTTAGAGGATGCAATGAAAAGTGTGATACAGAATGCCTGGGTGCAGATGGCATCTCTGCTATTTGGCCCACACATCGGGGAAGGTGGCTGAGTGGTTTGCAGTTGCTTCACTTAAGCTGTGTTCAGATCTAACATCATTTCTGTGTGATTTTATAAATCAAGTAAGTCAATACCTGTGTTTTATTTATTTAATATATGCATGGCAAAATGCACCATGCTTTTAGCACCAAATAACGTTTCTATACATTTATACTTCAGAGATTTCCATCTATACAGAGATTTACTTTAACATAGTAATCCTTTAAAATATTACAGTATCCAAAGTAGACATTTTAAATTTAAGACTTTAAAGTTTCCCTCCAAACATTATCCCTTGAAAGATTTCAGTCCTGATAATTATAAACTTTTTTTTATACATCTGAGTTTATGTGGCTAATTTACATATGAATATGTACTTGATATAAAATTAATCCTAAACAGATCTCAATATATTGATTAACATACAGTAAGTGACGATAAAAGATTCAGCTTCTGTTATTGAAAGAACTGTGTGAAAATGTTTGAGTAATGCACACGGATCCCTTCATCAAGTGTCAGGCCCGACTCAAAAGATGATCCATAAAAGGCTACTAGGTATTTTTATCTTAACATGACCTTGCACACCATACTGAGTACACATTCTCACATTCTCATTGCATCCAGTGACTGACTGCTCGATTTCTCCACGCCCTGCTTTGTCGGTATCTATAAAGAAAAGGCCAGTTCAATGTATTTTCTTTTTTGGGGGGCATTAAATATGTTTAATGAAACCATTTTATCATAAAGCAGGGGATTACAAGACTGGATACTGCAAATTTTAAATTAACTGACTGCCTTACTGCCTTTGACGCTCATCAAAATGTGTTAATAGGGGACTTCCTCAACAAATGTTCAAGTTTCTAGCAGCTTTTTGAGAGACCATACACCTGTCCTACCAGCTGATGTGAGGTTATTGTCTCTCAGTGTGAGTCTAGCAGCAACAACGGTGCCGAGCTGTCCCACTGACACAGCTTTATTGGAATCTTGCCTAGAGAGCAGAATACGAAAAGACTTCAGCCAATTGTTAGACAGTTATGTATATTTTATTATTTTGCTAGTTATAATAATATACTTTACTTTTCTTGTTTGATTCAAACCTAGATAAAATTAAATTACATTATGATAATATAGAACAAACTGGAGGGAAAAAAACACAATAAGTTGACAACTTTGTGCATCTCTAGCTGTAACTGAGAGTTGTGCATTTCAGAATGTGTTCCCTCTACCCTGACTAGTGCTGAGATACAAGAGCTTGACCTTGACATAAAGACTTTAAAGGTTCAGTAATTAAAGAATGGTTAACTTATTAACATATGACCCATTATCCCACAGCTGAATAGATGCACCAGTCTCTCAAGCTGACTTAAATTGATATTTAAACCACTTGTAAAGATATTTACCCAAAATCAACTTCATACTGATGAAAGTCTTTATAGTCCACAAGAATTGTTTTTTTAAATCATCAATTTATCCACAGAATTTAGCCATTAGGAAAACCTGTGCTAAACACTAAAAACATAAAGTTTCTAGACAAGTAAATGTTTATATTCGAGAAAAAAAAGTCAAGAATTAGACATTTTTGATTATGGAGAATTAGATAATCTATAGTATACATAGTCTTCAAATATTGTCAGTTATGGAAACTGGGACAATCAATTTGATTCTCAGAATCAGCTAAAGTGGGACAGAGTAGTTTGTCACCCTCATTTGTTTCAGTGAGAGAAAGGCAGAAGAGTGGGTGTTGGTTGGGGGAGCACTTTCACAGTCTTGTCCAATGGTTTTTCTTAAATTAGCCATGGGGGCAGGAGGCTCCCTCCCTGTGCTGACAGAAGGAGGAGCCTGTGCCTGTCACTGTCTACTGTTTCACTATTACCTGCACAGCCCTGCAGCATTCAACACACTTCTGTCTCTGTGTGACCACATAGAAGCAGAGAGACACACAGAGGACACTTTCTGAGGCCCATACCAACACAGAGGGTTTTCTTTTTTAAATGATTTCTCCCCTTTTGGGACACATATCTGCCTGCTTCTGCTGACTTTTTAAATTAAGGCATCTTGCTGCAGATATGGCAGGTTGTCTGAAAAGTTCCCCACTTTGTAAAAAGGGGGAACTTTTGAGATGCCTAATTGTGACTTTTGCTCTTAGTCTCTGTTTTGCATTAGTAGATGCAGAACCTTTTGACCCAGCTCATCTTTACCACCACAGATCAGGACCTAATGAAGACAATATTATCATCGCTAACAATGGAATCAGGGTGCCTTTTGGGAGGTCAGTATTTTTGGACCCTTTGAATGACCTGGTAACAGAAGTGCAGCCTGGTGACCGCTGCCACATCACTGTTTTGGACAATGACCCACTGGCCCAGAAACCTGGCATGCTGACTCCAAAAAAGTTCCCTTGTTCATTTGGACCAGACGAAGTGAAATACACTCATTTTGGATCTCGGAGCCCGAGCAAGGACCGTGTGAAGCTGCAGCTTCGTTATGACTCCCAGACAGACACAGTCGTCACCCCTTTTATGCTGGAGGTAGAGGTGGTTTTCCAGCAACTAGAGGTCCTCACCAGGAATATGCCCCTAAATGTTGAAAAGCTTACTGGTGACAGCAACCCTATTGACAAAAAGGGTCTGGAGTTCTCCTTTGAGGATGGCGTCACACAGTGTAAGATCACAACTCTGGTCGGGGCTGGAGGTCTTCCAAGGTATGGCACCCTTTTGAATAATCCCTCAAATGGCCAAATGGTTGACTGTGATGAGTTTGTGAAACAGGGCATTCGCTACAAGCACACAGCTAAAACCAACTCACCAAACAGAGACTATATTCCAATGATGGTAGAGCTGCAAGATAACGAAGGCAACGCCATAATGCAAGAGTATTTCCAAATGATGGTTAGAATCAGGGAGGGTGCAGAGAATACTGCTCCTAAACCCAGTTTTGTAGCCATGATGATGATGGAGGTTGATCAGTTTGTGATGACAGCTATTACAAGTGACATGCTTTCTGCTGAAGATGTTGAATCTGACTCAGATGATTTGATTTTCAACATCACTTCCCCACTGAGCCCTCAGCAGGGTTATATCATTAGCACAGATGATCAGAACTTGCCTATCACTTCTTTCTATCAGAGAGACATCCGAGATCTTAAAATAGCTTATAAGCCGCCCTCAGAGGATTCAGAAGTAGAAAGGATTTTTCAACTAGAGCTTGAAATTGTTGATACCGATGGCGCTGTGTCTGATACATTTGCTTTCATGATTGTGGTGAAGCCAATGAATACCTTGGCTCCTGTGGCGACCAAAAATACAGGACAGCTATTGTTTGAAGGGCAGTCCAGAGCTCTCTCCAGCTCCCAGAATTTAGAGATTAGTGATGAGGACAACCTTGAAGATGTCAAAATAACTGTGGTTGATGGCTTAAAGCATGGAGACCTGACCGTGCTCGGTTCTCGCAGGAAATTCTTTACACCTGCCGATCTAGACGCAGGTATTGTGGTGTACCAGCATGACGGCAGTGACACCTATAGTGATAACATTATTTTTAGAATGACTGATGGCAGTAATGAAGTGGAGTTTTTGTTCCCCATCACTATTGCTCCCACTGATGATGAGCCACCTATTATAAATGCTAACACTGGCCTGGTGCTATTCAAGAATGAAGTCATGCAGATCTCTCCCTTCATCCTGAGTGCCACAGATATTGATTCAGAAGATTCCACCATTAAATTTGTCTTGGAGGCTCCCTACTCCACTGTAGGCGAGCTCCTGCTAAGGCAAGTCGAGCCTCCCTCTGACCCATCTCTCTGGAAGTTCAGCGAGACAGATGAGATGTTTGAGCAGGTGGTAACTGAATGGTTCCAGCAGGATATTCTTGATGGAAAACTTTTCTATCGTCACATTGGGCCACATAGCACCACCACTGTAATCGATCATTTTGTTTTCCGTGTTCAGGATGACAATGATCCTCCTAATCAATCAGGCGAACACATGTTCTCCATCAAAATACATCCTGTTGATGACCTTTCCCCAGAGCTTCTTCCAGGCACAACCCTTCACATGACAGTTCAAGAGTACGAATTAACACACTTTAATAAGAAATTTTTGTGTTACACTGATTTAGATTCAGATGACAGGGACCTGAAGTACACCATCGTTAAAACCCCAACTGACACTGATGAGAACAATCCAGCACCCTTGGGTGATATTGTCTTGACTGACAGCCCTGATACTGTAATTACAGAGTTCACACAGGCCCAGGTTAATCACCACAAAGTAGCCTACAAGCCTCCAGACCAGGAGCTGGGCATCACTCCAAAAGTGGCTCAGTTCACTTTTATTGTGGAGGACACTGCTGGTAACACAGTAGATGGACTTTTTACCATTTTCTTACAGCCAGTTGACAACAAACCCCCAGTTATCACCAACACAGGGTTCACTGTTATGGAAAGCAGTACATATATCATCACTAGGAAAGAGCTTCATGCCACAGATACAGATACAGAAGATGAAAATATCGTCTTCACCCTGACCCAGATTCCTGTGTACGGCAAGCTGGAGTACTTAGGGATTATCATGACAAGTGGTGAAACATTTGTACTTGAAGACATTGCAAATGGCCGCATTGCATACATCCACAGTGGAGAAGAATCACTTAGTGATGTCATTAAGATTGACGTCAGTGATGGTTTTCATGAGGTTCCGATCATCATAAAGATTGCCATCGAGCCAGTTGATGATGAGTCCCCCACAATTAAGCTCCCAGAAGGTCTGCTTGGGTCATCCATCGATGTGCTGGAAAATGGTGCTACAGAGATCACAAGTAATGTCATTCAGGGCCGTGATGAAGACACGGATGACCTCATGCTCACATTTATTGTTGAAGAGCCACCCAGGTTTGGTGAAATCCTGGTTCATGGTGCTCCTGCTGAAAGATTCACCCAGGAAGATATCATCAATGGGGCAGTGGTGTATGCTCACACATCGGGTGAAATTGGTCCTGTCAAAAACCACGACTCCTTCAACCTCACTCTGTCTGATTTGTCAGATCAGTGGGTTGTTGGTGGCAACAAGGTCCAAGGTGTGACAGTTCATGTCACCATACTTCCCGTTGACAGTATTCCACCTATTGTGAGTGTTGGAGAGCAGTTTGTTACTTTGGAAGGGGAGAAGAACATCATAACCCCGAGCCACATCCAAGCTGAAGATATAGACACTGATGATGATGATATCCTTTGCACTATCATTGTCCAACCAACATCGGGTTATGTGGAGAACATCTCCCCAGCAGCAGGTTCTGAGAAATCCAGGGCAGGAACAGCAATTACAGCTTTTAGCATTAAAGATGTTACCCTGGGTCATATCTACTATGTGCAAAGTATCCACAAAGGAGTTGAACCTGTGGAGGATCGTTTCACCTTTCGCTGCTCAGATGGTATTAACTTCTCTGACCGGCACTTCTTCCCCATAGTCATCCTTCCAGCCAATGATGAGAAACCTGAGATTTATATCCGGGAGTTTGTGGTAATGGAGGGCATGAGTCTGGTCATTGACACACCTATTCTAAATGCTGCTGATTCTGACATCCCTGGGGATGAGCTGCACTTTGAGATCATCAAAAAACCTAAACATGGTTCAATAGTTCAGCAACTCAGCACTGGAACCATCATTGTAGAAAATTTTGATTTGGAACAGATAAAAGAGGCATCCAACATTGTTTATGAACATGATGACTCAGAGACCAAAGAGGACAGCTTTGAAATCAGGTTATCAGATGGGAAACATAAAGTGGAAAAAACTGTTCTCATCATGGTAATTCCTGTTGACGATGAGACACCAAGGATGGCTATAAATGATGGTCTTGATGTTGAGATTGGAGAGACAAAAGTCATTAGCAACAGGGTTTTGAAAGCAACAGATCTTGACTCTGAAGACAAAGAACTAATTTATGTTGTGCGTTATGGCCCAGGGCAAGGCTACCTTCAGCGTATCAGCAAGTTTGGCGATGTTTTGGGTAACATTACCCTGGGAATGAACTTCACACAGGATGAAATTGACAAACAGCTTATTCAGTATGTTCACACAGGCCAGGAGGGAATTCGTGACTTGTTGAAGTTTGATGTCACAGATGGAATCAATCCCCTTATTGATCGTTACTTTTACATCAACATTGGAAGCATTGATATGGTTTTTCCTGATGTTATCAACAAAGGTGTAACTCTAAAAGAAGGGGGGAAAGTAACTCTTACCACTGACCTCCTAAGCACTACAGACATTAACAGTCCTGATGAATACCTCAGCTTCAGCATAACAAGAGCACCTAGTAGAGGTCACTTAGAGAGCAGCGATCAACCGGGAGTGCCCATTTCCACCTTCACCCAACTGCAGCTTGCCGGTAACAAAATCTATTACATCCACACCTCTGATGATGAGATGAAAATGGACAGCTTTGAGTTTGAGGTGACAGATGGTTTCAATCCTGTCTTCCGTACGTTCAGAGTTTCCATCACTGATGTAGACAATAAAAAACCTGTCTTGACTATAAACAAACTTGATGTAGAGGAGGGGGAAACTAAGCTGATCACCCCATTCGAGTTGACAGCTGAAGATCGGGACACTCCAGACAACTTCTTGCGATTCATAGTAACCCAGGTGCCAGTGCACGGGCAGCTACTTTACAACAATACCAAGCCAATCACCACCTTTACCAAGCAGGACTTAAATGAGAACCTAATCAGCTATAAGCATGATGGCACAGAGACAAACGAGGACAGCTTCTCTTTCACTGTCACTGACGGCACTCATACTGAGTTTTACATCTTTCCTGACACTGTGTATGAGACACGCAAGCCCCAGATGATGACCATCCACATCAACACCGTGGACAATGGTGTGCCCCAGATTGTGGTAAACAAAGCGGCGGCCTCACTTAAGGTCCTCCAAACAGGTCATCTTGGATTCCTGATCACCAGCAAGGCCCTTCGATCAGAGGACCGTGACAGTGCCCAGAAGGTACTGAAGTACACTGTGTCCGAGGCTCCTCTGCATGGTTTCATCATAAACACAGCCCTTGGCAATGACAGCATCAAGACCTTCACACAAGGTATGCTAACTGCACATTGTTTCATCCCTTAACAAAGCTTTTAATGAGTCAGGCTGCCTAATTGAATTTAATATCTGGATTAAACAACCCTATGATGGCCAATATGAGAGAGATCAATTTTGACCTGATTTAGCAGTTACTCTAATGTTTACATAGTGTTAAGAGATTTTTCAGAAGAACTTTTGCTATTGGTTCCGGCTTACCAATGTCAGCGATTAGCAATAAGCAGTGTTCAGCTAACAAGCTCCTACAAAGCCCAGAAAACCCACTATGCTAGACATATAGCCCCAAACAGCAGATATATAGATATATAGAAAAAGGATAACTCATCAGGTTGTTCAAGTAAAGTATAATTGATAGAGAATACATTTTGCAAGACAAAATGACAACTAATGATTATAATGGGTGTGCACTATATAGAACTTAAGATGCTTAAATAATTTATTAAAACTGTTTGATTTTTATAAGGAAGTTAGTATTTTTATTCCCTTCATTAAAATAACTAAAGATTACATTTCTGAAATAGATATTTTAACAATTTGGCCTTTGCTTGAAATATCCCTCAATTTCTTCTGTTGCCTACACTTTAATAGCAGCCTAAGGGCTGTATCTAAAGCCTTGTGAAAGTGGTTTAGTCGTCACAGTTATCTTTTCGTTTTCAACTAACCTTTTCTCACAACATTTTTATTACCAACAGCTGATATCGATGACATGAAGATCTGCTACGTGCTGTTAGATGGGAGCAATGCCACGAATGATATCTTCTACTTCACAATCGAAGACAACGGTAGGAGTCCTTTAACCTTTCACACTTGTGTGTGCTGACACCAAACTGGGTCCCATTGCTGGGGAATCATTTGCCCAAAGGCTGTCCTTAGACTTTATCTGCCCTTTGATGTCTTTTTAGAATTTAAACTTCCTGCTCTCTGTCACTCTCCCAAGTGTTTGCATGACAAAGACTTAAGGCAGTTGGCCATGACTGACACGCAGTATAGAGCCGCCATCTCTTGTCGCCCCACTGGAAAGAGTAGCAGGTTTTAAGTACAGGGGCCAAACACTGACTGTGTGCTGGTAAAAGTGAAAGTGTGTAGGGACTACCTCATGCTCTAAAGTTATTGGTAAAAGGACAATAGGATCCTTGCCTCCGGGGTACTTCTGTGAGTTTTCAAATGTTGCCTGGTATGCTGTGCTTGCAAGGACACTGTGAAATGTGTGACGATATGCTTGATGAGCTATTTCAGTTGAAACCTATTCTAAGAATCTGTCGCCCAAGAAAACATGTTTTAGTCCGGCCTTGAAAACTACATGAACCTCATAAAAAAAAGAGAGCACTGGGAATTGCATTCCAACCTATTATATTAATTAAATTTGATCAATGAAGAGTTTTTCAATATCTCTTTCCTGGGTTACCTCTAATCAACAACCAATAACTATTTTTTCCTGTCTCTTTTCACTAGGGCACTGCACTTAAAGGGTCTAGGTTTCAGTAATTCAATGTATCTTCTGGATATTATATTTCATTATAGTCCTCTGTAATATATGCTTTACTTTTAAAATGTTTAAATATCTATAGCTATAACATAACATGGTCTTCTGTCAACGTGTTTGTATTCCATTTATACAAAAGAATTCTCTTATATGAACCAGATCTGCACCGAACAGCCATTACGATGTAATGTATAAGCTCTGTGGCCTATCACCTCTTACTCTTAGGTAGATTTACTCGAAGAGCATTACAAATATAGCAGATGCAAAGCATTAAAACACAACAGGTGGCCTTTGCTATTTTAGTATTAGCTATAAAATGCAAACAAGATTAAGAGCTGCAATTGAAGAAGTTTATTCTATACTTACACTAGTTTGAGGACCATGTTAGTGAAACTTCCAACATTATAATCAAGGCCATTGAGAAGCCAGGACTCAGAGGATGTGTCTTTTGTCTTGATTGCAGTCTTTTTAAAGTGTAGCCTCTCATTAACTCAAGCTAAATCAGTTATTAACTTTTCCCCCCATTACTGTCATTTATTTTTGAAAACTCCATTTTGCTTTCAAACATTTTTTAAGGTGGTTTAAGCACACACACACACACACACCCACACACAATATACAGACACATTTGGAAAAAGATCAAATAGTCTATAAAAGCTTCAGCCAGTTGATGAATCACTGGAGTGAAGTGTTGAGGAGGTGAATCCTGGGGGATGTGAAGTTATCCTGGACATGTAGGGACATGAAGGAGGAGAGCAAGCTAATGGTCAGCTTATCTGCTCTTAGATCTAAGTAGATGAGATCTTTGAACGGGAAGCTAAAGTCTTGGTCACTGCAAATTTGCACCAAAGATCATTCCCTTAACGGTGTTTCTGTTCCCATACTTTTGCACAAAGGTATCTTTTTACAAAGAGTTTAATTTGACAGAAAATTAACCAGAATTGATTGATTGAAAACATTAACCTCTCCAGTTCACACTTGTCTTTTGGACAGTAAAAGGTCCTTGAAAGACATTTTACCCCAAATATCAGAGTGATTAAAAACTCTTTAGCTAAGTAAGTTATTTTGTTTAACACATCTTAAGTGTGACCTCAATTTAGGAAATACCCCTGAGATGCACTGATAGGGGCAGTTGCTTAAGGGTCTTAGCACCCTGTAGAAGGTACCTGCCTCTACATGCACTGCACTGGTCTTTCCTCACAAGTCAAGAACACACACACACACACACACACACACACACACACACACACACACACACTTAGCACAAATACACACAGTCTGAATAATTAACATATCAACAGACTAGTGAATCACTTTTGCATTTCTTACAAGTTTCATAAGTTAGATATATTTTCTAAGCAGGTGTCTTAAAGTTTCTTGAAATCAAATGAAGAGGCTTGAAAGTGTCGTGTCTCAAGTAGTGTTAGCATGTGTGTGGTCAAAGACAGCTGAAGTGTGTGTTTGCTTGAGGTCAGGAGCTGACATTTCAGTTTTACACCTTAAGACTCAGAGTCAACCTGCTGGTCAGTGGCAAAATCTCAGACTCTGAGGAGGGAGGTTGTGTAGCTCTATCAAGTCAGAACGAACCAAGCAGCCTTTATGGTCTATATATCTCTTAGCAGAAATGTGATAGAGGTCCAGAAAACAATTGGTCAAGCTGAGGATGCTACAACGCATAATGTTAAGTTTGGGTATAGATTTTTCTAGTTTTGTGCAACAGGAATAGTCATAAAAAGCAAAGATAATCTCCCATTGTTCAATAGAAACATTGGGAGTAGTGAGATATGAATAATCTATTGAAATTTGCCATTACTTTTATTTCATCCAAATCTAAACTTAAAACAAATTATGCTACCTCTTTAGCAAAGTCGTTATCACCTAAGCAGCATTTAATGATTATGAAAGGAACTTTGAATTGAGCCCTTGGTGAACAAATGAATGACATTATTTATTTGGCATTTTAACTGTATTAAAATCTTAATGATTTAAAATATACAATAAATATTTTTTTTAAACTGTAAGAAAAAATGAACTATTCTCTTGAATTGGTTTGACCTCACACACAAACTGAAGTTCAACTTGGGTCAGTCAATCTGTCCGCTGGGTATTTCTATTGAAATAACAATAATCTATATGCAAGTGATCAGGTCCGAAGCTGCCTACGAACATTCAAAGATAGGGATACTGAGGCAATAAATACTTGTTTTTACAAGTCGATACACAGCTCACATCCTTGTCCATCAGGTATTGGCCCAGTGAGCCAGAGGCTAAGAGGAGAAACGTTTATTTATTCTCAGACGTGTTGAGACATTTTGGAGTTTCTTAGTCTTAGAACTAGGGTAATGTATTTGTGTTAGATGTTTGGACTCTGGTGTGTATTGGTATTTAGAAGCATTGCCTCTCCTCGCCAGTTTAAGGTGCAAGATAGCCTCAGATTACACTGCAGTACTAATCAAACGTTAAAAGATTGGAAGAAAAAGACAAGCGAGCCTCTGCATTCAGAATAGCTGACTCAATCTCTGTGCTTTTTTCAATAGCAACAATATAGTCTTCCAGCTCTGCAAAGGGTTCGTAGACGCCTGTGTGTTGAGTGTTATGTGATCATTCAGAGCCGGGAGAGGAATGCACTTCCTCCGAGACTGCAGACTCCAGGGCCACAGACAGAGCAGGGCCTGGAAGTGAATCGGTATCCCGTGCAGACAGGTGTGTACGTGAGAGGGAAGGCTCCATTGGGATCCCCTTTCAAAGCCCCCTCGTCACCCCACTCCCAGCTCCCCAGAAATCCAACCCAATCCTTGATAGCCCGATAACCTACAGAGTTCTACTGACGAGGTGCTTTCACTAAAGGGGCACTTCCCAGGAGAGGGCAAAGATATCAAGAATAGGAAAAGGTAAAAAAAAAAAAAAGAAGAAAAAGAAATGTATTTTTATATTTATCTCTTTTAAAGTGGGACTTTTAATTAATTTTACTCATACACTAGATGAACAGTGACATACTGTACAGTAGGACTGAGTTTTGAGTGACAGAGCCATGTTACATCCCGACTTCCTAACTGTGTTTGGGGTTCTTACATGTCACCAATGTCAACAGTCACAGAGAGATTTACTGTCTAATGGTGCCACTGCCGGGGGGGCCCCCTGTGACCAGAAGAAGCTGTGGCCTCTCAGACCCAATCCACCACACCCCACTCTCCCTTTCTCTCCACCTCCAACACCCCTTCATGGTATTACTGCTCTTTTTCTTTGGTGTTTTCCTCATTTCACCTCTTCTCCATTTCTTCCCCTGTTCTTTCCGGACTCCCAGATCCCTTTCAATTAACAATGCTTTAACCTAGTTCTGTCATTCTTTCCATTTTAGAGGGCTGTAGGGGTGGGGAGTTATGATGTATGGCTACACCAGTTATTCTTATCTGCTCTCTCATATGGCAAAGCTGTTGCTGCCTCTAGCCAAGCTGTCATTGAGATACTCTTGCTCCCCCCCTTGTCCTTTCTTTTAAGCCACACTTTCTGAATGGCTTTAAAAACTATTGAATGGACAGTCATGGAATTTGATATATCTTGTCATCATTTTAAGTATCAATATTAAATATTTTCAGTTAAATATATGTCTGTTTATAGATTATCATTGAACTTGGTTATAATTCAACTCTTTAATACAAAATTTGATTTGATAAGGGGCTAATAGGCCCCTTCATCTGATTTGCTCACCACCTTAGTTGTTTGTGAAGTACATTATTTTTCCAGATTCTGCTAGCTTTGCAAAGGTCCTTTTTTACCCATGAAGTACAGCAGTGACTTTAATCTTACAAAAGAACTAAAACATGTAGCTTTTTAACTGACTGATTTCAGATATATGATATTGTTTTTATCTCTGAGAAGTGAAGTCCAGTGTGATCCAAAAGCTCACCTGCAGTTATCAGAAATCACCAGTTTCATTTCTAGTTGCTACCAAAGGGATTGAAATGTAGGCTTTCATGTTTGTAACTAACTATCAGGGTAGTGCAACTATCAGGTCCATTTTTACATTTTTTACCGGACTTTAACACCAAATGCTCAGAAAAGTTAAGATAGTCCCATCATTATCAAGTCTACCTAATTTTAACATGTTAATATTCAACTCAAACTTTCACTTCACTACTATGAGCAAGAAACATGACTTGACATCATCATGTGATGCCATGTGACAAATTTAGACAGTTCAAAGCCATCCAAGTAAAACGTTGGATTATTTTGCATCGGTATCATTCTGCACAAAGTAGTTTGACAAAACTAATATATTATGACCAAGAAAATCCCTATATTACTTTTTTTTATTATTATTTTTTTTTTCAAAGCCATTTTTGTCCCCCTGCAAAGTGTGTAAAGATATGGATGTGGCTTTCAGGCCCAGTCAAATTATGATTTACAACATCCTGCAGAGATCACAGCTCTGTCATGAACTGAAGCAGGTATCTAGACTGTGATGTGTCAATTTACAGCACTTGCTGTTACTGGAAGGAGGGATAAGAGTTATTAATACATGTAATCATGTAGCATTCCTAACATGAATTCTTTGGAAGGCAGAGAGGACGCTTGCTCTCACTATTTGAGACATGTCTTTCTATTGTGATTATGATATTATGGAATTACAAAAAAGGAAAGTTAACACTTAACTTTTTCGCTCTAAATATACTTTTAGCATCTTCATGATTTAAAAGACCACATTTAGAAAACATTGATATTTTAATACCAATCATAGCTGACTGCAAACTGCCCTTTATTTATATCAACACGATGATTAATGAGGAAATGCCATAAAGGTGATGCTTGTCACTTGATGAGGATATTCATAGAAGGTTGCTCTTCCTTGCATCATGCTGGTGAACGTCAAAGCCTCGTATTGACCTTCCTATCCAGTGATATCTCCGGCCCGACCCACAATCCCTCTGCATCTATGTATGGAGCAGGCGGCACTGCTGTGTAAATATGAGCTGAAGAATGTGCTGTCAGAGGACGCTGGAGCAAGGAAAATCTTCCGCTTTCATATTGTTCTGCTGAGACAGGACATTTGAAAGATGATATTTCACAAAGAGCACTTTTTTTTGTATTTTCTGAACTTTTAGTTTTATTGTTGAATTCTGCACCAAAACGGATTTGCATGTGCACCTTTATAACCACTATGTCAATCTCTTCAATAAAATGAGTCATGTACCTTTTAATCGAAATCTAGCAGGCTCACTTAGGTGCTAAAAGAGGAAACACCATCATCATACCTCTTAATATTTATTTCCTGGTCTTGTCAGTGACTTGCATCAATCATATTGATTTAATTAATTGAAAAGCTGCTAACAGGGACATTAAGAAACGTGTTCAGCCCATAAAAATTTTAATCTCAGCAGAAATTATGATGATTGACAGTTTTTTTTTTAGCAAATGGGAATTTGAGCCAAGGCAGGTAGCTACAGAGTGTATTGGATTCGATAGCCTGTCTAATTTAGTTATAGTGTGGTAAAAAAAAAAAACCTGGCGGTAAATCATTTCTTTCCTTTCAGAGCTGCTATTTTGACACTTTTATTTGCACCAATTTTTCTCGCAGGCTTTTAACTTTATTTTTTCTCTGTACTCTGTCTGTGTTATCCCAGCAAGTCTAGCAATCTGATTATAACCTGATTTGTTGAGATTCGTGCCAGCTCAGTCCTCAGTGTCTGACAACATGTACAAAAGAAACCACAAAAAAAGAAGGGGAGATCCTCCTCTTTTACACTTGTGAGAACAATGTGGAGGCACGCAAGGAGGCATGCCTTGCTGGTGGATCTGGCCCACCCAGACTGCAGCCTGCTGTCCTTCTCAGTTGTCCGTCCCCTCAGTGAACAAAGCCACAGGGAGGGAGGGGAAAAAAAGGGGGGAGAGGGGGTTGAGGAAGACAGCTGTCACTCAGCTCCATATAATATAGGAGTCTGGCGGGGAGGAAGAGAGACTCAGAGAGAGGTCCTCCTTTTGACTTCATGTTCATATTTGCAGCTTTGACTTCTTTAATAATGAACAAGACAACCTGAGATTTCTTGGGAAGGATGAGGAAAGGCTGGAGGAAATAAACCGTTATGGGAAACTGAAATTTTGAACACTGACAGTAGTTATTCTGGACAAAGGTAACCACCTGTACTGCTTGTACAGCAAAGAAACAGCACCTGTTGACCACACAGTGTAATAAAGCCACTGAGTGGGGAGGTCAAAGAAATGGCCGATGAAAGTTATTTACTGGTCTCCCCAGTCCCGTTGGTTAAAATGTAGTGTGATCACTCATAAACCTTTGAAGGTTATTTGACTATTAAGCTCAAAAGGGACAGTATTTTTCAGACTAAAGGGTTCATATTGACCTTGGAGATCAAAGCAAAAAGATGAGAAAACTGGGTACCAGCTGATGCCTCAAGATGTGCCTCAGATTTCAGCTAGGGACCTTTTGCTAATATTTGTTCTCTATGACATGAAAGAAATTTAATATTTCATAACAGCTTTGTAAATGAGTAAATTCTATACAACAACATATTTTGTAAAGGTTAAAACTTGTTAAAGTTTTGAAACCCTGATAACCTTATATGACATATGTCTTGTTACATCTGTATAACATTTATATAATGGGCTACAGTTTTTTTCAATCAGTTATTACCCCTGTCAAGAAAGTGATGGTTTAGGTGCTGTTTGGTTGTGGGAAAGTTTACAGTAGAACTGAATGCCTGCCTTTTATTAAACTTGGTGGTGTGGTATGAAGATCCCTACTGTTAGAGCTGATCTAACATTGGGCATTTTTGCCTTTTATTTGATAGGACAGTCTTAGAGAGATATAGGAAATGCTGGGAGGAGAGAGTGGGGGATGACATGCAGCAAAAGGGAAAGACGGATCAGAACCCATAGCTGCTTCAATGAGGACTATAGCCTCTGTAAATGGGGAGCCTGACATAACAAATAGGATATTGGCATCCCAAAAGTTTTAAACACATGGGGCTGCCCTCATCCATAACAACTCCAATGGTTTACGCCTTGTAACGATGAAATGTAAAACTGCCTGACTGCCTCATGCCAAAACAGAGGCAGGCTTTTGTATCTGCAGTGTTCATTTGATAATCCATGATGATAGCCACTGAGTAAGCTTCACTCCATATCAGCTGCAAATAGGGCAGACTGCCAGGAAACACTTTCAGCAGAAACCATCTGATTAATGAAGTGTGTCAAAGACTTTGTGGAACTGTACATCAGGCCTTATCAGAAAATGTCTGAGGTTAGATGAGGTTTATAAAGTAATTCATCCAATCGTGACATGAGAAGCAGCGTAGATTACACAGAAGTCTAATCAGTCAGGACTTTGGATACATTTACCAAAATAATCTTTTAGAGTTTTGTATTTTGTATGACACAATAGTCATACAGTATGTTCTCCTTATTTATTATATTTGCAAGTACTTTATCAGCGCCTAAAGAAAAAAAGGGCAAGCAAAAATAGCCATAACAAATATTTCCTGTATTTTTAGCCATGACTGTTGGAAACCTGAGTATGGAGTCTGGTGGAGGGGGGGGTTATACCCGTCTGGCTCTCCTGCTCTATGCTCTCCTGCTTTTTACCAGGCACTTTACTAGCAGCAATGTATGCCTGTAAAATAAGAAGTATTCTAATTATTAGAATCTTTGTCTGTTTTTTCTGAGGATAATTTTGAAAAAATACATTTAAGTCTAATGTCAAATCTTTGTACTATCTTGATTATTGCTGCCAGTAGAGATGTGATGAAGTACAATTAGTGTCCCACAAAATCCACTTGTTGCTATCAGCCCCATCTGAACATGCTCTAGATCCTCTTGAGTGTGATTTCCCCCTGTTGTGTCTCAGCCTGCTTTGGCTTCAGTGTTGACATGTGGGTTTGAGAAGGTACTCCCCCTTCCCATGATCCATAATACCCACATTCAACCCCCCAGTGTTTTCATTCTCTTCAGCCACACAGCAGAAGGAGTGCAGCCTCTTTCTTTCTCACTGAGCCAAAACCGAGCCTGATGCTGGTCTATTGTTAGTTCAGGGAGATGTCCCTTTCCTTTGTTCCCTGGACACTTTTTTTTCCAAGATACGTCGACTTGTTTGGTGTTCACAGATGTGAATTAGACAAAATAAATACATGTCGCTCTTTTTTTAAAGAATTTGTCCTACCAAACTGCTGAACTTTTCCACTGACCCAGTGAAGTTCCCTTCCAAGATTCTCCAGCAGCGTCAGGTCAACAGTGTGGCCAGCCGTGCGAAACTAAAGAGAGACGGCCCTCTCTAACGTCCTTGATCCAAAGAGCCCATCAGGCTTGACCCATTTCACATCAAAAGTCACAGTTCACTAGGCTCATCTCTCTGAGGGATAAGACATTAGGGCCCTTTTCTCCTGTTGTTAAAAAAATATATCCAGATTATGTTGGAGAGCCCATAATCTTAAATATCTCTGAAGTACCAAGTCAATGACCAAAATTGAGTTGACAGTTTGAGGGATTACATGAGTCATGAGATAGTATATGGATTAAGGACAGGATTGGGTCTAAAGTTGTGGATCAGTTGAAGGTGACTATGAGCTTTGAATATGGCTTTTTTTGGATGTTTTTAATGTTCTGAAAGGTTTTAAGTCCCACTCCCAATATGTAAAGAATTAGTTGCTGAGTTTGTCATATAAGTAGTTGTAGTGAGTCAAGCAATATGACATCACGCTGTTGTGCTGAATATCAGCATGGTAATATCACAGCTCTGCTGATATGCAGTGAAACAGCACAACAGGCTTTGGTGTGATTCTAAGGAACCAGATGTAGATATATATTTGAGTAAACAATTAATTTGAATCATTAGCACGTTCATGGACTGCCTCTTGTCCACTCAGATTGTTTAATGGAACCACTTGTGGTCCAGAAAGTGTTAAGTGTGCAAGTATTTTTGCGCTCACCTTTTTGAGGTCCCTAATGGAGTGTAAAAGAAGCCATGATGGTCTCTGTGTCCTGAAAAAAAAAAATGAATTCCTGTTGTCCAAGACGGAAAGCAACAGAGTGTGAACTACTAGGTAAGGTAGGTTTCCAAAAGGTCAGCTCTTTAAAGATATTATACTGTGACTGAGTTTTTTTCTGCATGAAAACCATGCATATCTATGGCTACACAAGCCCTATTGAAGGCTGAGGAAAGAGCATGAGGTAGAAGGTGAAATTAGGTTTAGTGAAGCCCTAATTTAAAATGCCCCCCTTGATTCCTTTTATCTGTTTTTAGATTTTAGTTGGTATGCTTCAGTGGCTTCTAACATGAACAAACTACATTGTATCATTGTTGCACAGTACAGTGAAGAAGATCTTTCAAATAATGAAATGGTGCAATAATCTTTCTTTTTTCTTTTTTTTTTAGGTGGAAACAAACTAAAGCCTCAGCCATTCAGGCTCAACTGGGCCTGGATCTCTCTGGAGAGGGAATATTATTTGGTGGACGAGGACTCCAAATTTCTGGAGGTGACGCTGAAACGCAGAGGCTACCTGGGAGAAACCTCCTTCGTCAGTAAGTCATGACATGGGAAATTGTACATTTATTATTGGATTTTAAAATAAATACATTTATTATTTTCGGTGTCCAACTTACAATGTCTAATGGCTACTACTTTTTTGCTTGGGTTTCTGCTCAAGTCAGCAGCAATATTTCTGCAGCATTTCTTTTTCACTCTGTCAAGAATAGAGGGATATGAACAATGATGGCACTATACAACATGCCCTTGTTAAACTGAAAATTCACAAAGAATTATTGCCCCTTAAACTGTTTCCTTAGAATGTGTGGTGTAATTTATGTTCCATTTGAAATGCCATCTCTGCTATAAAGGAACGGCATAACCTTCTGATTTAAGATCCATGCAGATTCATGTTGAGCTGCAGGGTGTGCTTAGTTCATCACTGGGGTAATCTTGAAATCAAAGCAGCTCTGGTAATACTGTTCTGTACCTAAAGATGCAACTTCGTTTTGTTGAATGTTGACGTTGTCTGAAAGAGGTTGGATTTAGAGCGCATATAACCTTTCACAGTAAAGGTCAGGATGAAATGTCAACATGTTGGTGTGTTTGGCTGACAGACAGTTACATGTGAAAGACACATTCAACTGAAGTGATCATGTTCACTTCTTTCTGTCTTTGAAGTGACGTGATTTTTGTAAAGGACTAAATTAAGTGCATAATTAGGGTTAAATACAGATTTCTTACATGTAATAACCCAATAAATAAACATTAAAACGGTTTTAAAAAACAATACACCTTTTTTCTGATTGTTGACATCAGAGACACTGGCCCATAAGAATTATCCAACAAGTCCCGCAACAACTGAAATAAACTATTCAATCTCTTTTCACTTAAAGCATGTACTTCCCTTTCCCTCAGGTATTGCCACTAAGGATGGAACAGCTGAAAAGGACAAGGACTTCCGGGGTAAAGCACAGAAGCAAGTCCAGTTCAACCCCGGCCAGACTACAGCAACCTGGAAGGTGAAGATCTTCACAGACCAGGAGTTTGAGACCTCAGAGACCTTTGAGATTCAGCTGTCAGACCCCGTCATGGCTGTGCTGGAGTACCCTGACACTGTAACGGTCGAGATTGTGGATCCTGGAGATGGTATGAGCATATTAATAAATACATATGAAATTAGAACTACCTCCAGTAATGAAGCATTTTTAATTTAAAGACTTGCGTGTGTGATAAGTAATCATGCATTTTTCTCTTCCCCAACAGAATCAACAGTCTTCATTCCTCAAGCAGAGTTCAAGATCGAGGAGGATGTTGGAGAGCTGTTGGTGCCAGTGCGACGCTCAGGAGATGCCAGCCAGGAACTCATGGTTGTCTGTTTCACTCAGCAGGGTAAGATGAACCGATTTGTTATTATTAATATTGGAAAGACAAGGTGGCTATTTCGAATGATTCCCCCCCCAAAAATGGCTGAAGTTCAACATGATAAAAAGGATAACTGAACCTTGTTTGACTTCTCTAATAAACGGTTTAATCTCCTGTCTTCTCTCTGTTCCCATAACTCCTCAGCTACTGCCACCGGCACCATCCCTAGCACTGTTCTGTCCTACTCCGACTACATAACCAGACCAGAGGACCACACCAGCGTGCTGCGTTTCGACAAGGACGAACGAGAAAAGCTTTGCCGTATTATAATCATCGACGACTCCCTGTATGAGGAGGAGGAGAGCTTCAATGTCAGCCTCAGCATGCCCATGGGAGGACAGCTGGGCGCCAACTTCCCTACCGCCAAGGTCACTATTCTGGCAGACAGCGATGACGGTGAGTTGAGAGAGTGTTTACCTGTAAAACTGGTCAGAGCTGGGCTGTGGTATAATTAGGATCAAGTTTTGATTGATAGATGAATGGAAATATAATTTGGTTGGGTGTCAAGATGGATGGATGGATGGATGGAACCATGAATGGATGGATAATATATAATATATTTATCATCCATCTCAGGGTTTTTGAAATACCTCATTATCACCATGTGTTCCTGTTGTTCTATGGCAGTAATTGCAAGTGTAGTTTATCTAGTTGCTAACCCCCTCTCTGATGTTCTACATTGCCTGCACACAAGTAAGCCACCAAAAGTCCCCAGACAGGCAAAACCACCACAGTCCCCAGAGTGAAAGCCTGACATACCGTCCCATACTGTACTGACCTTAATGGCTTTACAGTATTTTCAGGTCCATTAACCCTTCCTTTGCTACTATGTTTATATATTCTGCTTCATTTATCCAGCACACTCTGTCTGTCACTCCGTGTTAGGAACAGGATAACAATAGACAGGTGTTGAGAGGGAGAATAGCAGCCTCAGTGGATGTAATGCTACGCTGTAGACTGCCTGACAGATAAAAGGGGCTTCAAACCTCTTTGTGCTCTTCCAGCGACCCCTCATCCTCGTCTGCATTCAGAGGAGCTCAGGGGAAACAGAGGGCATATCCTTTGTCTGCAGGGACCAAAAGGCAGGTGGTGCAGAGACAGGGACTATTGTGCAGGGAATCCAAATGATCAGCATGTTATTTCTCTTTCCCCATTATTCAGGGCTATATAACCTGTTCCTGTTAAAATTACAAGAAACTTGTTTTTAAAATTATAAATCATGACTATGCCATTGGTTTGATTTGATATGTTAAACAAAATGTCTTAACAGATTTGACAAATTGTAGCCCTTAAATTTGTCAATTACCCCCTTTGTGACCTTTAAGTAGTTTTTTCCTTACATTCTTCTTCTCTCAACATTTCACCAAGGCTAATTTCCTTGACTGGCTTGTTGCAGTGACATGTGGTCTTCAGTCAAATGATCATGACCAAAAACCCAATCCGTTGTCATTTGTAATCTATGTGTTTGAATACAACATCACCCTGTTATGCTATTTATAAATGTGATAAATGTGTTTTTTTTTTGACCAAGGTCAAAAGATCAATATCAGTTTCCCTTTGTTCATATTCAAAAATTACCTAACCACAACTTTAAGAACATGTTTGAACACATTTTACAAATGGGAGCCCTAAAATTCCTAAAATTCCTCCTTTGACGATAAAAATTTCCTGGACTTGTTTGTTGTCGCTACAGGTGGTGTGAAGTGACGTGATGACAAACTCATTTATCACCACACGCTATCTGGTAGTCGTGTTTTTATTAACAAAGTTTATTCCTAGGTGGAATGTTCAATGTAGGTTTCCTGTGGTCAAAATTTGGAAATCACCTAGCGCACCTAAAGTGATGCAATATTTACTTTAATCTATAGATATCCTTTAAAATTTGGAGCGAACTGTTTAATTTTAAAGACAATACACTTCACATTTGGGAAATAATTAGTTTTTTAAGTTATAAATCACAAATACGCCTTTGGTTTGATTTGATCCATCACATGAAATGTTTCAAGAAAAATTGTCAATTTGTAACCCTCAAACCATTTCCTTTGTTTCTTTTATATGAGTACTATAATGTCTTCCTTACATTTCCATTTGTATTTTAAACTTTTCACCAAGGCTAATTTCTTTGACTCTGTTTTAATGACAAAACCTTCTAACCTAGTTGGAACAGGAGTGCAATCTGACTTTATGTAGAAATAATCAGCGTGCATTCCCAGACATGTGAAGAGACAAAAGAAGACTCCTCAGTGTAAACCTCTATTGTGGTTCCACTTCTTGGTGGGTCCTGAAGTAATACCCCGCCATAAATCTGATTGTGTGTGTGTGTGTGTGTGTGTGTGTGTGTGTGTGTGTGTGTCAAACCATCTGCGTGCCTGAGTAAACTTGTGGTTTTGACTCTGGCCAACATCCAGCCTCCATTGTTACTGTATTTGTCTGGCTCGTCCCCACACTGATCTTTAAGTTTGCCATGTTGGCACTCACTTCCCCCTTCTACAACCCCCCTTTGACATCCTCCCTGGTACTAAATAGCTGTCTTGGAGGCTGAAAGGCATTGAAAGCATGCCAGAAGTCCTCCCTTTAGCATCAGATGCCTGTTGAAGCATCAGTCAAAATTCTAAATGAAACCCAAGATGTGCCAATTCTGCTTAAGCACAAATAATGGAGATTGTTATGACAACATTTGCATTTTGTCCAAGGTCAAATGCTTGTTCATTGTCTTGTCAGGTCAACTGGTAACAACTGATGTTGTGTTTTTTGAAAACTACAGATTTGCCCTGAATCTGCTAGAAAAAAGTTTTCACAGTTTTAAACATTGATATATCAACATCGTCTGAACAGATTTTTGCCACTGAAACAGCATTTTTCAACAACAATCTCCTTATTGTTTTGCAAATGAAATGAAATTGAAATGCAAAAAAAGCCCTATATTAGGAGACACAGAGCCTTGGGAACATAGACAAAAATCCCTACTAGAAAAATAAATGCAGTAGCTGCAGATTCTCTGATTGTTGTAATTTTTTTATATAGTTAACCTTTTTTATTATTGTTGGAGAATAACTTTTACTGATGTTCAAAAGTAGTACCACTGTATAAAATTGAAATTTTCACTTCCAGAAGATAGTTCTTAATCTTGTTTTTGCCTAATTTTAAAGTCCAAAATAAGCTTTATACATGAATTTGGAGCTATTTCAGTTGATCTCTAAGCGAATTGGCTGGACACTGTGTGATGAAAACCCTCTTTATACAGAAGTGAGGACAGATGAGTCTGAATTCTTGCCCTCTGCCTTTGCAAAGTAGACGGTTGCCTCTCTGTCTCTGTCTCTGCCAGCCTTACCACACTGCTTATCAGCAGGTCTATCATCAGAAACAGGGAACATCCCTTCAAAAGAGCAACTTACAGTGGGCGCACACAAACAAGCACCTTATTATTCAGGTGTATCCTCAGCCCTTTGGCGTAGAGTTCAGACAGAGCTGTCTGGATTTAGATAAGTGGGGAAAGAAGGTTAGAAAGGAGAACAGGATAAGAGGCATGACAGCTCTCTTCCTGTGCTAAATCAGAAAGCAGAAATCATGTATATTCTTATCATTCCCATTTCCCACAGAGCCTTCCTTGTATTTTGGGGAGCCTGAGTATGTCGTGGATGAGAGTTCAGGCTACGTTGAGGTAAAGGTCTGGAGGACAGGAACAGACCTGTCCAAGACTGCTACCGTCACTGTCCGCTCCAGGAAGAGTGATCCTGTTTCTGCAGAAGGTAAAATCAGCAGTTTAAAATGAACAGCAGCATTAATTTTTATTATTTTTTTTGTATTTTTTTGCATCAAAGGGTGAACATGGTCTCTTCACTATCTTGCAGCTGGATTAGATTACGTCGGCATCAGTCGCAACCTGGATTTTGCTCCTGGAGTGACGATGCAGACGTTCAGAGTGACCATCCTTGATGATCTGGGTCAGCCCGAGCTAGAGGGGCCTGAGACCTTTGACCTCGTGTTAAGGATGCCCATGAATGCTGTGCTGGGAGAACCAAGCAAGACAATCATCACCATCAATGATACATTCACTGACTGTGAGTGTCAAACACATGAAAAAAAAAACCTGAATAAGCAGGGAATGTCCTTTAGAGCAACGTCTTTCAAAGAAGTGGGACTATTGTAATATTTTCAATAATGTCTTTACAGTGCCAAAGGTCCAGTTTAAAGAAGGAAGCTACAAAGTGGATGAGTCTGAAGGGGAGGTAACAGCCATAGTGTACCGCAGTGGAGACATCAACCTCAGGTCCACAGTGCGCTGTTACACCCGCCAAGGCTCTGCTCAGGTCATGATGGACTACAGTGAAAGACCCAATACTGAGGCATCAGTCATCACTTTCCTGCCAGGTGCGAAGTCCCTCTTCACCTTAATCGCCCCGCTCCTTTAAATCTTGATCACACTCACCTAAGCATCTTAACCATTTGTCTCCAGGTGAAACAGAGAAGCCGTGTGTGGTTAGCCTGATGGATGACTCAGTGCATGAAGAGGATGAGGAGTTTAGACTTGTCTTGGGAACTCCAAAGAGCAAGTCTCCATATGGTGCATCCATTGGGGAGCAGAAAGAGGCGCTGGTCACAGTCACAGATGAGAAAGACAGTACGTACTTCATCAACATGAATCGAAACATTGAACTATTGTGAAACTTTGCAATACAAAAGCAAAAATAATTCAAACAACCTTTAAAAATAGACTGAAAATAAGAACCTATTTCCAACAATGTTAAATATTTAATATTAATAACAATTAATTTGTTAACTGTATGACACTTGTTCTTGTTTCTATGTAAGGCTAAGAAGAGGCATGTCTAAGGCATTTTCATGTGCGTTTTATTTCTTCTTCTAGAACCCATTATCCGTTTCTCTGAGATCAAGTACAGTGTGCGTGAACCTCAGATTAAAGGGGATGTTGCGATAGTGAAGATTCCCATCCTGCGTGTTGGAGACTCCTCAAAGGTCTCAGTTGTAAGAGTGCACACCAAGGACGGATCTGCAACCTCTGGAGAAGACTACAACCCGCTGTCAGAGGGTAAGAACGTGGTTTTGTGGCTACACAGTGACACAATTGTGCGCCTTGGTTGAAAAATGTTGTTGTATGTTTCTGATCATCTCCCATTTCATTGTCTCTTTGACTAAGATGTTGAGTTCAAGGAAGGCGAGAAGGAACACTTTGTGGAGATTGAGATCCTATATGACGGTCAGAGAGAGATGAGAGAGGCCTTCACTGTGCACATGAAGTCTGATGACAACATGGTGGCTGAAATACAGGTGACACAAAGGGCACAAGGTCACACACACACACAAACAAATATAAACCAGTAGCAAGACCTATGTGTGCACACATACAGTACAGTGCTGCATACCTACACACGTGAGCATGCGCTGTGTTAAAATAGCCAAGCAGCAGCTGGCGGTGCTGTCAGCGCCCCCCCAACCAAAGAGTCTTATTAAAAGCTTTTCCCCATGGAGTGAGATGCTGAAGGGAATGTCCCAGCAGAGGCAAACAGTAGACAAATCTATAAACAGAACTGTGCCATTCTACCCATATACTCCACATCAGGCATGCACTGATCATGTGACGGATCCAAATTCATAAAAGTAGCTAACTAAATTTTGTTAATTAATTTTTTTAAAGCGTTTATACACCTTTAAATTTGTCTTGAAGTAATTTTGTTAACAGACTATGTATATAAATTCAGAATCTGTTGGCAAAGGTAGTATTTGGTGAAGCATTATGCTTTCATATTTTAGTCTAAGTAGTACCACCCTCTAACCTCCATGCTGAGGGCAAAAAGGCAGAACCCATTGGCAGTTATACAAAATCAGAACCACTTGGCTGTCATTTCACAACAGTTATGCTTTTTTCACTGATCTCTTAGAACAGATATCTGTAAATGAGTCAAATAATAATCCAGTTATAGAACATGTCTCATAAGTCTAACTCATTTCTCGGGTCTCAAGTTATGAGTCAGACTGTACACAATAACAGGCCAAAAGAAAAATAAATCCTGGCCCAGGTATCCTGGAAAATGTGCTGCTGTTCCCAGAGGCTTTATCATTATCTTACAGTAGTTTATGATTTCAGAGATTGGTCTTGAAGTAACAGTAATTCCTCTGGAATCAAATGGGTTATGTCTTTGTCGGAACACTTGCATAAACCTCAACTTCCTTGGCAGGGGAATTTAATGGACTCTGTGACAGATTGATTTAAACTTTTTTAAAGTTTTAACCATCTAACTTGCCTTTCCTCTTCTTGATAGATGAACAAGGCCATTGTGTACATTGAAGAAATGGACAGTGTGGCAGATGTTACCTTCCCCGCTGTGCCTCGGGTGGTCTCCCTGCTCATGTATGATGACACAGTTAAAACCAAAGAAAAGCCCAACCCTGCCAATGGATACCCTGTTGTGTGTGTGACGGTAAGTTTGAGCTTCTTCTGCTTTTGAGAAACACGCAAACACGCAAAAATCCACATTTCTTTATTTATAGTTTTCTTCTACCTTTGCGCTTCTTTCAGGCTTGCAACCCCAAGTACCATGACTTTGACAAAACTGGTTCCATCTGCTCTGCGGAGAACATCAACGACACTCTCACTCAGTATCGCTGGCTTGTCAGCGCACCAACTGGGTCAGATGGAGTGACCAGCCCCATGAGGGAGGTGGATACCAATACTTTCTTCACTAACACCAAGTCCATCACTTTGGATTCAATCTACTTCCAGGCCGGTTCAAGAGTTCAATGTGCAGCAAGAGCCTTCAATGCTAATGGAGACGCCGGCCTGGAGCTGTCCAGCCCGATTTCTGTGATCAGCAAGGAGGAAGGTAGGTGAAAGATTAATGAAACGTGGAAGGCGGCAAATATTTACACTTGGTATAGAGTTCCTTGGTTTGAATAGCATAAAACTCTTTGCAGGTATGTGTCAGCCTCGTGTCCAAGGCACTGTTGGAGCTGAGCCTTTCTCTGCCAAGATCCGCTACACTGGTCCTGATGACCCAGACTTTCCCAACCTGATCAAACTGACTGTCAACATGCCTCACATGGATGGTGAGCAGCAAGCACTAATTGCAACCTTGGCTCTAGTCATTATTGTTTAGAAACCTAAAGGCCAAAGAAAATTAACAAGATTTCCACACTTAACAGGCATGTTACCAGTGATCTCCACAAGACCTATGTCCAACTTTGAGCTCACCCTGAGCCCAGATGGCACCCGTGTTGGCAATCATCGCTGCTCCAACTTGCTCGACTTCAATGAGATCCAAACAGGATATGGCTTTATCACGGATGCAACAAAGAACCCTGAAATCATTGGCGAGACTTCACCCTACCAGTACAGCACTCCTATGCGCTCAGCCAACTCTCTGCGCTTCTACAGGAACCTCAACTTAGAGGCTTGTCTCTGGGAATTCACTAGCTACTACGACATGTCAGAGCTGCTGAATGACTGTGGAGGCTCCATTGGCACTGATGGACAGGTAGAACACACAAACAAGCAAAAGCACAGATAATCTAACTTCTAAATGCCCCGACCCATCAGCATTTAGTGATCAGTGAATTCACCCCAAAGCTTCAAGTTATTCTTTCTAATCTCTAACAGCAAGTCCAACTTTGAGGAACTTGACAAACGCGCATAAACCATTGGCCAGTTGTAAATTGTGTTTACAGCACTGGTCCAAAGTGGAGGATGATCTTGAAGCCGAGTAGGAAGCAGCCTAGCTATTTTAGAGGGCTTTTTGTACAATCCAACGAAAATTCTTGGGATGAAATGATTCAGTAGTGAAAAAACAACAACCATGGAGCTATTTTGACTGATAGCATTAGTATGTTTCCTGCTGGCTAGGCGAGCTTGCCAGTCACAAAAATAATCAAACGAACCAGTAAATTAAAGTTAACATGCTACCACAGAAAATTTCCCTGATTCTCTATTATAAGAAAACTAATATTACATGTAGTACAATTCCAGAAGGCTAGCACAAAGACAATAGAAAGAAGTAAAACTTTTGGGACATATAAGCATGTCCCTGGCTAGCTAACAGTAGATCTCCAATTATACTTGCACTGAGTCAGTTGTCATCAAGTATGTCTAACCATGAGTTTAACAACATAGATGAATTCACAGACGATCTGTTTGGCATGAACAAGCCTTTAAACTCATAGAGATACTAATCTGCCTACTTTTGCATTGATAATGTCTGAATTTTCTCTTTTATAGGTGCTGAACTTGGTCCAATCCTACGTCACCCTGCGAGTTCCCCTGTTTGTGTCTTACGTCTTCCACTCTCCGGTGGCTGTGGGAGGCTGGCAACACTTTGACCTGCAGTCAGAGCTCAAACTCACCTTTGTGTATGATACTGCAATTTTGTGGCAGGATGGCATTGGCTCCCCACCTGAGGCTGAGCTACAAGGTATATACTGAGACTCCTGCTGCTTACTGTGGATGCTTACAGAAGGATCCATATGTGAAACTTTGTTAAATATTTTTCTCTGTTCTCGCAGGAGCCATGTACCCAACCAGCATGCGTATAAATGAGGAGGGGCGCCTGGTGGTCAATTTCAAGACAGAGGCTCGCTTCAGGGGACAGTTTGTTATGTCTCATCAAGGTAGGAAGTCGACACCCACACACACTTAAACAGACATATAATTTAAACCCATCCAGTGTGGTCATACTAAAAAGCAACCTCCTATTAGACAATCCTTATGCCTACATCATCTCCTCTGTTTTTGGAGTCCCATAATAAGGGTAATTCCTGTGTGAAAGTGAATAATGTAATTTCATCTAATGTCAAAATGACCATGCAGAGTTAGGTAGCTACTGGCACAAACAATGTAGAGGTCAATCTATGTATAGTTAGTTCTGGTTCAGAAAAAACGCGACTGAAGAGATTTATGACTTTCTATGTTTGTTTTCAGGGACCAGCGTGTCATCCATGGTGATGTGTGCTGACCACCCTGGGCTGACGTTTACTCTTGCCCTGGTCAGGACTGAGCCTACTTACAACCAGCCCATGCAGCAGTGGAGTTTTGTCTCAGACTTTGCCGTAAGGAAATAGGCAATCTAAACTTTCAAGTTATTGTGATGAATGATAAAAGAGGTTTTGGACGGTCAGAACATTTTCCCTGTATTTTGGTGTGACTTGTAGGTGCGAGACTACTCTGGGACCTACACAGTGAAGATGATCCCCTGCATTGCATCACCAAATGGGGAGTTCAGCATCCCTCCTGTGTGCCACCCAAGAGAGCCCCTTACATTTGACATGGACATTCGCTTCCAGCAGGTCAGTCTTGATAATTCTCTCACACTATTAAGCTGTCAGGATCAACCTATTATTACAGATTGACTTCTCTAAGATGACATGGTAAAACTGTCATCTTAACAATCATTGAGACTTCAAATGTTGTTTTCAATTGCTTCTTCTACTAGTCGATACATTTCTTTCATTTAAACATTTGAAAACAACTTTCAATTAATCAGTCGAGAAAGGTTAATTTACATGAAAACATAAAGTTTCCCAGGAAGTTTTAACATTTTCTCAGGTAGATTCTAAAGGTAGATTCTCAATACATTTACCAGTACTACAAAACTAGTTAACATGGGTGTTTTCACAAAAACCAAGGAACCATTTTGTCTATGGTAACCTTCTTTCTGTGTTCCAGGTGAGCGACCCAGTGGCAGCTGAGTTTAGCCTCAACACTCAGATGTTCTTGCTGTCCAAGAAAGAGTTGTGGTTGTCAGATGGCTCCATGGGCTTCGGAGAAGGGACTGATGCTGCTTTTTCGGATGGTACTACAACACTGCCACCTGATGGATTTTAGTAAACATTACAGCTTAAAACCATACACCCTCTAGTTATCCCATGATATAGTCCCACTTAACCATTTTATCTACTCCTTGCTTCAGGCTCCCCTATCTATGGTCGCGTGATGGTGGACCCAGTTCAGAACCTTGGTGACTCCTTCTCCTGCAGTATTGAGAAAGTCTTCCTCTGCACTGGAGCAGATGGCTACGTCCCCAAGTACAACCCCACTAACAAGGAGTATGGCTGTCTGGCAGATGCTCCATCACTGCTCTACAGATTCAAGATCCTCGTAAGATGGAACAAATGAACATGATCTTTTGAGGATATCTTAGGGGCATAAAGAAGAATGAAACAGATCTGATGTGTGTTTTTTCTTCTTCAGGACAAAGCCCAGCCAGAGACTCAAGCCTCAGCATTTGGTGATGTTTCCTTTAAGGCCACCCTGGCTCAAGACACTCCTGGAGGTCTGCCATTAGTCAGACAACCAGGATCAGATGGTTTCACACTCTCCTCATCTCCACTTTTCCAGGTTTGTATGATTTTTAAAATAGGGTTTATTGATGTAACGCGTAAACACATACAAACCAGTAACCATGTGTTTTCTTCTGCAGGTGGCCGCTGGTCGAGAATGGTTCATCCACACTATTTACACAGTCCGCTCCCGACAAAATGCAAATCGCAATATCGGAAAGCGCAGTGTGGAGTACCTGCATCACAGCATGTCTTCTGTTGAGCAGCCTGAGACCTCCATAACAGCCACTAATCGCCACCGCCGTGCCGCCCCTGCTATCTCTAGTTCTTCTGTTATCCAGGACATTGGTGTCGAAAACAACCGGGGTACCAACATCCAACACATTGCCCTGGACAGAGCTGACCGGATGGTGGTCAACCAGCGCCAGCCCTGGTCCCCTCAAAGTGGCCCCCTCCTGGACCGCCCCCTGCTGGAGAGTTCTGGCAGAGAGCCGGTGGACACCTCCACCATTCCCATGTTAGTGGGCCTCGCAGGTCTGATCCTCCTCATCTGCCTCATAGCCACCATTGTCATACTGCTGTTGCGGCGCAAGAAGAGGGAAAAGAAGATCCAGTTGCCACCTTACACCACCTCCTCCTCATCTGCCTACAGCCAAGGCTCAGCAAGTATGTGGGGCAGCTCAGACAACTCTGAGGTCTAGATGTGGTCCCCATCCACCCCCTATTAAAAAAAAAAGACTATGATAGTCTCCTCCACCTTTGTGCCTTCGAAGCCCAACTTTAGTAGCACTGAATAGCGCCCAGTACAACCTGTGGACAGCACAATATGTCAGAGCTTTGGGCCTAAATGCAAAAATGCACCAGTTTACAGAGGTTCACTGATCTCTGATTAAGGTTAGTTCTTGCTCTTAAGTACTGTAGGTTCTTTTTGCAATCTATTATGATTCATGGATGTATGTGAAAGACCCTTAAAATGTTTCACCTGCTCTAAAGGTTGACAAGTTGTAAAAAATCTTGCTATATCAGTTTGCAAATGCATGAAAATCCCAGTTAAGAAAATGCAAGTATTTCAGTAAATAGCAATTTTGTTTGAATTTCATGAAGAAAATACTTTTCTATTTTTCTCTCCGTTAAAATTAGTTTACCAAGTGTTTTTATTACAGAAATGTAATGCTTTGTTTTTGCCAAGTAGAGGAAAATGTACTGAATGTTGGTTGACCTAAATGAATGATTAAGTGAGGAATTCTTTTTTTTTTAGTAGATACTGTTGTGCTCTAGAGAGCCTGCAGTATACATACCCACTGCTGAGTAAATATACCAATATAGGGTCATTGAAAGGGATTGTAAGTCATTTAAGTTTATTTTTAGAACGCAAAACTTTTCCTTGTTTTTTTAACCTTTTATAGGTCACTGTAGTCAAAATCAAATGCAAAACTCTGTGTACATATCAATGTGGGACTATGAGAAATGGTATTATTACACCCTGGTTAAACTTGAAAAATGTCTTTCTGGATTGTTAATTCAAGTCCTAAAAACAAAAACAAAAAAAAACAAGTACAGTTAAAGTTATATTTCCATCTCCTGCAGCTGACAGTATATTTTAATGTGCCAAGTGTTAGTGGACTTCCATGGCTTATTCATTTGTGTCAAGAGTTAGGATGTATTTACACTTCAACTGCCAAATATAAATGTCTTTTTTTGAATCGGTGTCTTACTTACTGGAGTGTACACATATTAAAAAAAAGAAGTTTATTTATGATGTTCAAAATGACATTTTCTACTTCACATAGGAAGATAAAAGAACAAAAAACAGTCTTCAAAATAAAAAGGGTACATCTTGTATAGAGCAATGGAATGTGGTACAACCAACAGGCATAAATACACGTATTTCAATTTAGTACTAGTAAAAAAAGAAAGAAAAAGACTAGCAAACAAACTAAACCAGCACAGCTGCAGCATTCGGTTAAGTGACAACAAGGCAGGCTTGTAATGGAGCACTTCCTAAACCTAATACAATGAGTTCAGTCCATCGGAGGGTTTTACACAGTACACTATCGCAGCCTGTGAAACAAACACTAGGACTAACCATACCAGAGCTGGCTGTCACTCTCTGTATTCAGTAGATTCAAGTTGTCAACAGCTTCACAACTTCAGCTTTTTTCTCCGTCCACGACCATCTGGAGTTCCCTCTGACTTCCGTTTCTGGGCCTGAGTAGAGGAAAAATAATTAGCAGGATAAACTTCAAAAGCGGTGAAATAAAACTAAACTCCTTTCAGACAAAGATGGGGATGTGAAGGTAACCTTTCTACTTAGTTTGATTTTCTGAATGTGTCCATATCAGAGTAAATCAGACAACAATATTTAAATATTAAAAAGGCCAAACGTTTCAGGGTAAATTTGTAGTCTATACAATGTTTCTGATTTGGAAAGGTAATTGCAACTTTAGACAGAAAGAAATTCAGGGACAACTCAACATTTGAGAACTCAATGGTAGGTATCACACATCTTGTCATTCTATCTTTGGCCCTAGATCAAATATGAACCAAGGTAGCAACTTACTGAGCTGGTTTTTGGGCCCCGTTTCTTTTTCTCAGCCTTCTCTCTCTCCTCCAGCTCCATGTTCTCTCTCTCGATCAGTGTGATCAGGGTGTTGCATCGCCTCTGAAGCTCCTAAACTCACACCAAACATATTTTTGATTGTTAGGCATTTTTGTACACATTATGCAGAAAAAGAATTAAAAGAAGATGGTACATAAGAAGTTTAAGATTTACCATGGCAGTCCTAGATTTGAGGAACCAGTCGAAGCGGAACTGCGGTGAGTTGCGGATGCACTGACGTAGCTCGTCATACACGCTCTCCTTGTCGAAGCCCAGCTTGTGAAGCATACAGATGAGGAAACGGTCTTCCTCCTCTGTGTAGTTCTTGCCTTTGTTGGTGCCATAGGAGATACGCAGCTGATGAAACGGAGCCTTGTAGCGACCAATCTGGGCAC
Source organism: Labrus bergylta (assembly GCF_963930695.1). Lineage (NCBI taxonomy): Eukaryota > Metazoa > Chordata > Actinopteri > Labriformes > Labridae > Labrus > Labrus bergylta. Next base: position 23,698,195 of record NC_089195.1, read on the forward strand.
AGCAGAGAAACCATTTATGAATCATGATGAGATCAGTAAAACATAACTTAATGAGATAAAGTTAACTAGGTAGTTTAAACAAGAAATTAATACCAAAATGTTTGACAGGAAGTTACCTTTGAGTCAAGTGCTTTCTTAATGCTAATCCTCCTCTGGATTCTGGCCTCTCCTCTCTCTATTTGGGCCATGATCTTCTCGATGTCCTGCAGCTCATTGCAGCGCTCCCAGAAAACAGCTAGAGGAACAAACACAAACAGAGAATCACTTAATATGCACAGAAGTAAAACTTTAGTAAAAAAAAAAAAAAAAAAAAAAAAGGAAATATAAATCAAGTCATTACCAGAATATTCCATCACTTCCTCTGGAGTCTTTCCCTCGACCTCTCTGGCGATGTTCTCAATATCATCTCTTCCCCACTTCTCATTGGCTTTGATGAACTGGTTGAAGTCACGTTTGTTCCAGATAGTAAATCCCTTTAATGGAGGGAAAGTTGATCAACATATGCATATTGAAGAGCTAGACATGGCATGTTTAATTTTGACATGTGGCCCATTGTGAAGTGATTGCATTTAGCAGGATATGGCCTACCTGTTGTAGCAGGTTCTCCTTCTCCTCTAGCTCCTCCTCTGTGAGAGCCTCGGCCTCATCAATCTTAGCCTGCTCTTCTTTCTGGGCCTGGGCTGAATTTGGCAGTTCTGGATTACGTGGAACCTTAAGGGGCACAAACACAAACTGACATTGCTAAATCCATTCCTCTTCTAAAGATCAGTGGCAAATCACAAGTGTGTTTCCTTTTTGAAAGAACTGTAAACCTTGTAGCCTATGGTCTTTCTGTAGAAGAGAATTTCCTTTTCTAGAAGCTCAAAAAGACGAGGAGGGAAAAACTGGAAGTCCTGAACATTTGGCTGCTTGGGAGGACGAGGAGCCTGGAAGATTAAGTAAAAAAAAAAAGTTATGCCACAAGCAGAAAATTCCACATTCAGTTGGATTCATTACTTTTATCCCAACAGTGTGAGTATAGTAATATTTTCCTACCTTGGGTGCTTTTGGCTCACTGACTCTCAGAGCTTCTCTGAAGTATGCGTCCACTGCGTAATTGGCTTTCCTTTCTCTCTTGGGCGGCTCGATCCAGTTGGTAATGACCTGAGTGAAGCATCAAATATGGGAAACATGGAAAAGAAAAACAATTAGGACAGCACTCCAAAATTGTATTTTGATTGCAACACGAACGGTTCGCGCAGATGCTCTTCTTCAGCGTGTAACAGGAATTTTTCTCACACATGCACAGGTGCATGGAACATGGAAAAGACTTATAGGTGCATGGCTTTGGAATAAGTTCATTAGAAACAGTATAGTAAATAGTATTACTGTGTTGCAAATAGTTATTAATGTGAATAGTTACCTTTTTCTTCTCTCTATAATCTTCTCCTTCAAATGTGTACACACTGCTGTTCTCTGTGTCCATGGTGAAGTTTCTCAGAGTGCTCTCACCCAGTGAAGACAGTTTCTCCTTCATCTCCATTGTCTAGTAAATAACAAAGGGCAGAATTTTAACTTCATGGCAAATTTAAAAAAAAAAAACAAAAAAAAAAAAAAAAAAAAAAAAAACATTAGATTTGTTTTATATAAAGCATTCAGACTCACCTTCCTTTCACCTCTTTCCAAGATTTCATCAATGTCATCGTCCGTGATCTCGCTTTCTTTGGAAGCGAATACGTGTGTGGCACCGTGGCGAATGATGGACAGCATCTCATCTTTGCCCAGCTTGTTCGCACTGGGATCCACCAGTCTTCCTGTTAAACAAACAGAAGGCAACTTCGTGTTTTGCTCAACTCTTTAATCTTCAATTGATATTTCCGTAATGTGTCAATATAACATTTCTCTAGGAAGTCAGGGAATGATGAGATACCTTGCTGGATGACAATGGAGTCCAGGCGCAGTTTCATCTCGGCCCTCTCCACAATCCTCTCCTCCACTGTGTTTTCAGTGATGAAACGAAAGACGCGTACCTGCTTCTGCTGACCAATCCTGTGAGCTCGGTCCTGAAATATTCAGAATGAAGACAAAACTGATTAAGCCACTTGCATCTGAAGTTATACAGCACCAGAGCTACTTTTAGATGCTATGATCCTATTACAGCTATAAACTGAATAAGAAGTTCAGAGTACAAACCATGGCTTGAAGGTCGACTTGAGGGTTCCAGTCGGAGTCATACAAGATGACCACATCAGCTGTAGCCAAGTTGATACCCAGTCCTCCAGCTCTGGTGCTCAACATGAAGATGAACTTACAGCTGTTGGGCTCGTTGTATGCGTTGATAGAGATCTGAAAATACACACTTATTAATGAGGGTGACATTCATTTCACTCCACTGTAATCTGCCTCAACATCTCATCCCATACACAAGCACCATACCTGTCTCTCCTCGTGCGGCGTCTGGCCATCCAGGCGGCAGTAGCCGTAGTTCCTCCACATGCAGTAGTCCTCCAAGATGTCCAGCACCCTGGTCATCTGACTGAAGATGAGCACACGAGAACCTGGAAAGAAGGAAAGTTGGTCGCGTCAGTCAAAGGAGAGTTGAAAAAAAAAAAAAAGCAGCTGTGTCTCCTTGTTTTTCATTTCCCAAAAGAAAATCCATAGAGAACATCTACACACCCTGCTGCTTCATCTTGGGTAGCAGCTTGTCCAGCACTGCCATCTTGCCACTGTTTACCACCAGATGGAGGTCAGTGGTGTAGGGGGGACCGGGCTCAGCTCCGTCAAACAGGTACGGGTGGTTGCAACATTTCCTCAGCTGCATCAGAACATTGAGGAGACGCATCTTGTCCGTCTTACCCGCTGAGTTCAGGATGTCAATGTCCTTCATCAGAATCTTTGTGTACCTGATGAGTTGAGACATTGGTTTCTATTACACACTGGTGTAAACTGCGTAATGCCCTTAACAAATCAAACTGTATAGAATATAGAAGTTCAGAAATGAATGTATGAACTTCAAAAATAACCTAAGATACTTACCACTCTCGCTGCATTTTACTCAGTCCAACGTACATCTTGATCTCTTTCTTCGGAAGCAGAGTCTTTTCTACATCTGCTTTTATACGACGAAGCAAGAAAGGACGCAGTACCTACACGAAAAACAGCAGGTCAAACGATGCTTTAACCCAAAAAGAGTAACACACTTACAATTTAAAGAGTTTGGCAGGAAGCCGGGATGAGGATATTTAATACATACAGTGTGAAGACGCTCCACCAACTTCTGATCACCTAAGCAGTTGTTGGTGTCAAACCAAGAATCAAAGTCCTTTGGGCAAAAATATAATTAGTAACAGAATACAAAACAATCGTTTTCTTCATTTCAGAGAAGAATGCGAGCATGATTAAGGACCAAGCAGGTGTAGCGAAATTCCCTGTAGGGGATTCTTACCTCTGCTGAGTTGAAGACGTCAGGCAGCAGGAAGTTCAGCAGAGCCCACAGCTCATGCAGGTTGTTCTGCAGGGGTGTTCCAGTCAGCAGCAAACGATTGGTAGTCTTAAATTCTCGCACAATCTCTGAGAGCTAAGGGGAAGAAAGGGTATTGCATCATCAATAAAAATGTGCAGAACTAATTCTGACAAGTATAAATAACTATTTAAATATACTTCACTAACTAACCTTTGATTTTTCATTCTTGATCCTGTGGGCTTCATCAATGACCAGGTATCTCCAGTTGAACTTCTTGAACACTGCTTTTTCAATAATGAGCATCTCGTAGGATGTGACGCACACATCCCACTCTCCTGGCAGCAGCACATCTCTGATCAGGGCATTCTGAAATTGATGCAAAAATGACTACCTATTTGGCTTTCTGAGCCAACAAGAAACAGCCTTTCATCTAAAGAATATTTCTTGAATTTGCGCTGTTTGTCACAAGTTCAGTTTTAGGTGGACAACTACCACATAAACAAGAAATATCTTCCATTTGTGAAGCTTGTTAGTTGTAACTTAAGTGACCGATTTTCTACATCAAGAAGAACCTTTTGAGTAATGTTCACTACAAACCAGGGTACAAAATCAACATTTCTAATCAAGATATTTTGAATCGGGTTTAATGATATGATCCCAAACTAAATAAGTCAGTAAATCTTTGAACTGTTATACAAAACCCTTTATCCCAGCTGAAAGTGTACTATACTAATCATTAGCCAGATTGTAGGTCTACAAACCGCAAAGTTTGGATCACATCTAAAAAAGTATTTCTGCAGAAAAGCTGCAGCAAAATCCAAAACTAGGTCTTCTTTGCTTAGATTTGGCTGAAGATATAAAATCACTTAGACTATTTCCAATTACATTGTTTTCCAAAACAATTGGAAAACCTGACTCAGCATACCCTCTGTTCTCTGTCTCCGATCAGGCAGACTGCTCGAAGTGAAGGGACCCATCTCTTGAACTCATTCATCCAGTTGTAGAGGGTTGACTTGGGCACCAGCACCATGTGGGGACCGGGGATGTTTCTGTAGTGCTTCATGTATCCTAACAGGGAAATGGTTTGCAGAGTCTTCCCCAAACCCTGAGAAGCAGAAGAGCATGTGTTAGATGGTGCAACAGTGTAAAAATGTAGAATAAAAAAATTACAATCAAAGCACACGTCAGAAATCTTTCAATGTAGAGCCAAAAGTTTTGACCAAAACACTGACCATCTCATCAGCAAGGATACCGTTGATGCCATTCTCATACAAGGAGATGAGCCAATTTAGACCACGGACCTGATAGTCCCTCATTGTCCCTGATTTGACATCTAGATGAGAGGGAAAAAATAGCCAATCATTAGTTCATCTAATCATAGATATACGCAATAACTCTTAAACATGAATTAAAACAGGTGTCTGCTTACAGGAGGGAGAATCATCAAAGCGAGTGCACACATTGGTTGTCTTTGTGCTCTCACTCAGAAGCTCTTCATCCTCCTCTTGCTCTGTGCGACGGTGGCGGTTGCTGCCAAACACAGACACGAAACAATAAGTCAAACTCACAAGAGGAGTACACATCCTAAATTGAAATAAATCTGTGTGGGAGTGTACTCACTCTCCAGCAGACAAAAGGTTTTGTTTCTCGTCATTCTTGATCCGAGGGCGTCCAGGCTTCATCTTTAGGGGTGAGGTGGGGGTCTTCTGTGCAGATGGTTGGATAAAGTGAGCAAACAACTCTGTTTGCTTCAGCAGGTACTCAAATCTGTTGGTCCGGTCTGTTTGCTGCATAAACAGGGAGACAGTCTTGATTAACAACTTAATCAAAAAATGTATAAGCAAGCCATGTAACATAAGCAAAACAAAAGGTGTACTTACCACTTTCTCCTCATAACCAGGATTGGCTTCTTTAGCTTTGGGTGAGGAGGAGGATGCATCTTGTCCATCAGGACCTGCATCTGAAGACGACTCTTTTCCAGCATCTGAAGAATCAGACTTTTCCTGAGCAGCAAAAGAAAACATTGATGTTTTGGGGCTATTCTCTGTGTGTTCCAATAACAGCAAACCCAAAAAACAAACAAAAGAAAACACTACACTTATTCTAGGATACTCTCTGGACACACTCTATATTTGACATCACCGAAGCTCCTCTGTACAGAACATTTAACTAAGCTCTAGAGCAGGGGTCTCCAACAGGTAGCTCACAGGCAGGTTTTCAGTAGCTCGTCTGTATGTTTACAGACTGTGTAAAAAAAAAAAAAAAAAACTCTAACAACAATAAATGCACCTCTTCCAACTGTTCATATATTTGGCCCAGAAAAACAAGTGTAAAGTAGTAATGTTTTCTTGGACATTGATGTGAATTTTCAGCAACATACCTTACTATGTGGCACAATAAGAAGTGTAAAATGTTCATGTTTTTTTCTTGCACCTTGATGTGAAGTTAAGATTGTTGATAAGCATTGGCTTATTGCAATTTCAAATGTGTACAAACAGCAGCTTGATTCAGCTGATGTGTGCTACGCAAGTGATTTTATGCAAGTAGCTCTTGGCCACTTTCATTTTTTATAAATTAGCTCTCAGATGAAGAAATGTTGGAGACCCCTACTCTAGAGTTACACATTTTACTCCATTCTGCTATCAAAACTATTTTCATAGGAGGCCTAAAAAAATCAACCCCACATATATCGAAATGATCAAATCTGAACAAATGCAATTGCATTATTATTAATGATAAAACATTTTAGTTCGCCTTAAAGTAGGCCCATTCTTAATTTTGTGTGTAGCGGTGGTCCTTATCCAATTTTCCTGTAATTAAATGTTATTTATTCATGCTAAGCAGACTTGACTCTTATTCTCTTCTTGTCCTTCTGCTGATGTGACAACCTCCCCGCTTAGGATCAATACAGTTTGTTTGATGAATGGGCCTTGCACTAGAAATCACCTTTTATTTCCAAAGATTTAAGTCAAGTCAATCCAAAGTTGTTGTTTTTTTTTTTTTTATCCTAGTACAATTTTAAATATTTTCCTCTTATGTATTTATTTTAATATCTTGTTGCTTTTATGTGTCGTATTTTATTGTATTTAATTTTTATACATATATTTTTTTAAATTCTTATTGGTGTGCATTAGTCTCTCAATGATTTTATAAACTACTTTTTGTCAATAACTTTTCTGCACTTGGAACTGCAATTTAACTTGTCTGAAAGGTGCTGTATAAATAAAGTTTGACTGATTGATTGAAGGGGGGGGGGGGGGGTAAAGGTGCACGGAGACAGCCGCTGCATCATCCCTTCTCGGCCACAAAAAGCCAGAACTCCGTCCCACTGACAACAAAGGCGCAGATGGGACAGCTGAGCCGCGTTGCTGTCCCATACTAAGCTAATAGTATGAGCGCTTATGAAACAGGCTGGCCTTGTTGCTGCTGTGTGTTAGCTTCAGTCCAGACAGGATGAGACTGTTGTTGTGAGCTAGCCACCAGCTAACTAGCTCAACCAGCATTCACATTGACGAAGTGAACATTTAACGTGTCCGTGTAACACAAACTGGTTGTGAGGAGCTGAATGAGTCACAGATAAAGACTTTGAAGGTTTGTTTACGGTCTAAGCGACACCAAGAGAAGACAATACCCTTTTTTTGTTACCCATCTTACCTCCGCTCCTCCGGCTTCTTCACGTTCAGTCGGCTCTTCCCGCTGCTCCGCGCAGGTTTCGCTTTCAGACATTATTAACGATTCAGATGTTATTGTCCCGTTATTCGGTGCCGGTGTGTGTGTGTGTTCCCGGGTCAGAGTCCTTAAGGGTTTTTTTTCGACAACTTTCTCGCCGTGTATTAGAACTAACCGGTTGTTTATAATGAAAGACGCACCCGGTCGGTTACAGAAGCACGTTCGCGCTAGCAGTGTTTTCTGGAGCACCCGCGCTAACGTTACCCGGTCTATCGCGAGACTTTGTCATGCTGCCTTCAGGGACTGTTTGAAATTACCTCAAACTGTATACATGCCAAAAAAAATAAAATCCATTGATTTAACCCGTTTCAATGAACGCAATTATTTTTTTTCCCCTTTATGTGAAGTCACCGAATAATCAATCAGTTCATTATTGAATAAAGGTAGGGGAATATGACTTTGACTTTAGACTTTTTATAGACTTTAGACTTAATTGAATAGAGGAAGGGGACTACGAAGCAATAACAAATCCTCGCGCAGGCCAGCCATACATCAAACACATGCTTTTTCCTTTATAGACAGCTTGGACAACACAGAGCATTGCGGTTTGGTTGATTCACGCTTAGAAAACAAACAAATAAATAATACAAAATTGATATTAATGTATAACAAATAAATAATAAATAATTTACTGCATATACACTTGAAATAGGCTCATTTTATCAAATTCACACTGTATATAATGTAATAGCATGCATTAAAAATCCATAACAGCACGTTATGCTATGTTGATTGAGTTAAAAGACTGAAGTTATTTCAATTTCAAAAACAGTCATTGCCAAGTATGTTTTGTTTTAACCACATTTTTTTTTATCAACTTTTATTTAAAAAAAAATCCTAAACAACCATACCTTCTTAGTAAGTTGATCAAGTATAATGACTTATTCCTGCAAAGGATGTATCTTTGCTTTAGCCAATGTTCTAAATCCAGAGACTGTAAATGTTATGTTTAAACCCCTAAAATGTTAAAAGGTTCTCCCCAAATAGATTTCTTTTGTAATGGAAATTTTTGTTTACTGCAAAATTGTTATTCGACTGTGAATGTTCCAAGATGTTCATGTTCTGTTGTGTATATTTCTTTCCTATTTTTCCCCAATGTCTCTTTTGTCATATCTCATGTAATGCTTCTAATGTTCCTATTGTTCTGTTTTTTTACCACTGTAGAGCACTTTTAATTGCTCTATGTATGAATGGTGCTTTATAGATAAACTTGCCTTGCCTTATAGCAAAGTATAAAATAGCAAATTAAGAGTCCTTGGTAGAAGGGTTGTTAAATACACATCACGTTGCTGCTGAGCAATTAAATGAAAGCAGCAAGCAAGGGAAGACAAGCTCACACGACCAAACGGTCTTAGTCAGGTGAAAGTGGAAATTGTTGAATCAAATACATTTTTTGTGCAAAAGTTAATCTCAATACATCAAGAGTCGAGATAGACGAGGAGTATTTGAATGCAGCATATTAACTGCATTGGGACGACCCAAAGTGTCCAAATAGCTTAATTCAAGATTTCATCGTCATTTAAATCGTGTCATAAAACTTTACACAACATTGGTGTAAAAGGAACCACTGATTTTATCACAAAAAAAGAATTAATTGCTCTGGCCACTTTTTTGCATACTTCTCTCTCATATCACCACAAATATATATTTTTGTTGTTGTTGTTGTTGTTGTTGTTTTTGGAAACGCTGCTGTGTAAGATTGCTGCTAATGAAGTTTCGTTGTGTCCTTGTATACAATGATAATAAAGATTCTATCTAAAAAAAAAAAAAAAAAAAAAAATAAATCATCCGTAACAGGCAATGTTTAGACGAAAATAGCTTCACACAAGGGTCCTACCGACATTTCTGTCCATAGGAATGACGTCGGCGAACTGTTAATCAGCTGATTCTGTGCGATCAAATGAACCAAAATAACACGATTTAATCAGTCCAAACGGGAGTAGCATCTACAAAAAAACTGAGGATATTTTAGTAGGGCATTGTTGACATGCTTCATTGGGGTAAGTACACATCGTGTAGCTTCTCTCAACACAGCGGCGTTTATGCTAAGTCAGACCCTCGGCTAACGTCAGGCCTGCTCGGTCGCTTTGTTTATACTTTCGTTGTCCGATGATTTTAAAAACAACTGTCTCTACAGAGCAGGACAAGTGGCTCACGACGATTCGTGTTATCCACCATTCTAGTCGAAGTTTACTCTTAAAAAGTGGAAGAGAAACAAATTAAAGTTACCCGGTACAGTTAGCTTCGGCTAGTTAGCAGAGGAGCAGGAACAGCGGGCTGTTAATAAACATGAGTCTGAAGCAGAGAGGTGAAATACAGATGAATCTGTCCAATTATACATTAATAAAGAAGCATCTTATTGAAATAACCTGTGACTATAATCTATAATGACACCACAAAATATATCAATGTTGATTTGTTTAAGGTTAACATGTTATTTAAGGTTAACATGTTATTTAAGGGTTAACATGTTATTTAAGGGTTTACATGTTATTTAAGGGTTAACATGTTAACATGTTATTTAAGGTTAACATGTTATTTAAGGGTTAACATGTTAACATGTTATTTGAGGTTAACATGTTATTTAAGGGTTAACATGTTAACATGTTATTTAAGGGTTAACATGTTAACATGTTATTTAAGGGTTTACATGTTATTTAAGGGTTAACATGTTATTTAAGGTTAACATGTTATTTAAGGTTAACATGTTATTTAAGGGTTAACATGTTGTTTAGGGTTAACGTGTTATTTAAGGGTTAACATTTTATTTAAGGTTAACATGTTATTTAAGGGTTAACGTGTTGTTTAGGGTTAACGTGTTATTTAAGGGTTAACATTTTATTTAAGGTTAACATGTTATTTAAGGGTTAACGTGTTGTTTAGGGTTAACGTGTTATTTAAGGGTTAACATGTTGTTTAAGGTTAACATGTTGTTTAGGGTTAACGTGTTATTTAGTCAGTATTTTTCTGCAGTGTGATAACTGTGCAGTAAAAAACATCTCTTTTTTATGGTACAGTGATGTTCCTTTTTTTTTTTTTTTAATTGGTCAAGACAAGTTATACAGCTAAATAAGAGAGTAAAATAGAATTACTTTATTGATCCCAAACGAGGAAATTGTGGCGTTACAGCAGCAGGTTGTCCAAACACACAATATGAGTAAAAAAACACAATGCTAGTAAATCTAAACACAATGTAATATTAACTACAAAGTGAATAAGTACTAAAAGATATCTAAAATAAGAATGTGAATATATACAACCAGGATTTCACTAAGCATTACTAGTCTTAAATAGGAAGATGAAATATGGAAGATTGAATGTAAATGTGCAAAAACAGAGTAGTAAATGGACAGTATTGACATAGGTTAAAGTGCATGAGTGTAGACATATTATAAGCAGAAACTATACAATATAACGGCGAGTAGACAGCCAAATGAGGTGAACATGAGTGCGGGGATAATTTGTAAATTTAACATACGCAGAACAGATTACGGTATGGAAGATAAGATATACTTTGTTCATCCCAGCAGGGAAATTTAGGTGTTTCAGCAGCCAGCATACAAACAAACACACAACACAACACATATATACATACATATCCCACCCATACAAAAAACATGAGCCCACAATACATAGCCAGGATAAAAAAAGTGGTATGGATGGTCCATGTGCATAAGTAGCTATTACTCATAGATAACAGTACAAAATACTAGCTCTGCCAGTGCATAGTATGATAGATGACTACTATGAGTTATTTATTATTTATTTTTATTTTACAAGGACATTGCAAAAGTTAGCCAAAAGGCCAAAATCTGTTGTCCCTGGCCAGATTTTATAAAAGGCTCCCTAAAAAAACAAAAAACAAATGAGTCATGACTCAACAACACTAAAAGATCAGTCGACAATGTCTCAAAAATACAGTTTTTAGAGTTTCTGCTTTATATATATTAATATCTATTTTTAAATGACTGTTTAACTACTGTAGTGTGTTGGGTTTCATTTTCTTCAATTTCCCCTCTACAGTCCCTCAACATGGACAAGATTTTGGAGGGCCTCGTGAGCTCCGATCACTCTGTTCCAGTGAAGAGAGCCATTGTGAAGAAGGTAGTGGAAGCGGCAGAGAAAGAGGTGACTGAGGAGCAGTGTCAGTCCCTGTTCATTCTAACCACCCGCCTCATCCTGCTTGGTGAGGATGCCTTTCAAAGGCAGATCGGCCTCCAGGTTTTGGAGGCATACGCACGCTACCACCGCCCAGAATTTGAGCGTTTCTTCAGTAAAGACTTTGTCCTCAGTCTTCTCCAGCAGGGCTACGGCCACCTGGACCGTAAAGACCCAGCCATTATAGACTACATTCACTGCTGCCTGCGGCTGCTCATCAGCTGCCCCTCGGTACTGGAGATCTTCAGTATGATTCAGGTGGAAGTTTTAAGGATGGTGTGTGAACGTCCAGAACCTGCCCTCTGTGCACGTCTAAACACTTTGCTGTCAGACTTTGTGCAGTGCATTCCGAGAGATAAGTCAGGAGTTTTGTTCTGCCAGCAGCTTGTGAGGACAATCAGTTACTTCCACTGCTTTGCCAGCCAGGAGCGGGAGCTGAGAGAGTATGTAGGTCAGGTGACTAAGGTCAGCACACTGCTGCAGAATATCTGGAAGGCTGACCCAGCCACACTGCTTCCCTCACTGCAGGAAGTCTTTGCCATTATCTCTTCTACAGGTGAGACTGATTCTTCCTTCTTTACAAAATGGAAAGTTTTTTATTTTATTTTTTGTATGTAGTTACCCTACATTAAAAAAGGGCACCTGGAGATGTCCGTAGGAAGCAAAAATTATGAACAAATTTTGAATTTTTTTCAAGGCTAAGATTTATACCAACAATAAAATGGATTTGGCTGGAGGGAACCATGTCTACCCCTCCCTCTTTATATCTTGGCATATATACCCAGGTTTTTGTGCTTAATTAGGCATCTGGGAACAGCTATATCCTGTCATTTTAGTTTTCAGGCCCCTGCCAGTTGTTGTCTTTGATCCCTTGGCTTAGCTTCCTTATTTTTATAGGTTGAATGTTCATTCAATAATCTTCTGTATTACTGGCACGCGGAACATTTGAATTTGTGGTGATAGTGGCCCTCTTTTAACGCGCTTGTCATTGCTTTGAGCAATTACCTTTAAATCAACGGAATCAAGGAACAAACTGTCCTCAAATGCAGACATTGAAAAGCATTTGCTGATGAAAATACAGTTGAGTTCACTGTAGTCCTTTTAATATCAAAGCTAAAATATAATATAAAAAAATAAAAAGTTATTTGTTGATAGTAATTTAAAGAAATGTCCTCAGCCTGCTGAGGGCAGTGCTGTGAGTAACAGAGCTGTACAGCAGAATAAAATGAACAGTCGGCAGCATTTTCAATTGAATAGCCACATCGACAGCATGCCTCAGTGAGCAATGTGAACAGCAGAGTCGTTTGGGTTAAAAGGTCATTTCGCTTCTGTTTCAGTGACATTTTTTCAGGGGAACTTGCACTTCTAGGATAGGATAGGATAGTACTTTATTGATCCCCAGAGGGGAAATTCAGGCGTTACAGCAGCACAGACAAGAAAGCTCAAATACACATTAAACAGAATAGATAAGATAAATAAAAAATAAATAAAAAACAGGGGGTATATACGGTACAAAAACAGTATATACACGGTACAAAAACTTCTAACTGCTGAAATTAAATGTTGCAGAAGCCTTGACGTGCTAAAAACCACAATGAAGAACACAACAATATAATGTAACTAAACAGCCCTGAAATACAAACTTTGTGAATTTGTTAACATTTAATGCTATGCATATTTTGATCCCACTTACAGTCCACTAAAGAAATAACAAAAGATGGGTTTTTTGTAGTTGCGTAATACTTTTTCTTTGTTCTACAATTTTTAGACCCCTCCTTTGATCCATCCATTGCTCTGGCAAGCCTGGTCCAGCACATCCCAGTCCAGATGATCACAGTACTCATCAAGAGTCTCACCACGGACCAGAATGTGAAAGACGCAAGCATGACTAAAGCACTCTGCAGGTGACTTCACACTTTAGTCATCCAAAACGAATGGCGATTTCCATAGGCTTATTATAAATGTTTCATGACACACGTACACTCTATCATCTTTATTATATTTTACCTATATTTATATAATACATACGCTAGAGTGTGTAGGTGTGTGTGCCTTCAGTGTGTAAATGGGTGGGTGAGATATGCGGTGTAAAAGCGCTTTTAGTAGGCAGAAGACTAAAAGAGCGCTATACAAGCTGAAGTCCATTAACCATTTACTATATTGTTTTCTATGTTTTTACACATCAAATTCAACCCATATAATCACCCTCTCTCTCTCTGTCCAGGATGATTGATTGGCTGTCTTGGCCTCTGGCCCAACATGTGGATACCTGGGTCATTGCTCTTCTGAAAGGACTGGCTGCAGTTCAGAAGTTCACCATCCTCATAGACGTCACTCTGCTCAAGATCGAGCTGGTTTGTAGAGAGAATTCTAAATTTTGATTCATTCTAGGTGTCAGAATGTAGCTAGACAAAAATGGTACTGTATGTATTTTTTCCCAGCTATTTTTTGCTCCTGTTATAATCACAGATGCAGTGATTTTTCTTTAGGGTAATTTATTGAGGGCTGGTAAAATGGCTTACATTTACAATTAAAGCATTTTCCTAGTTTACATAAATGTATTCATGAAGTAAAGATCATTTCATGTAACCCACAGGTATTCAGTCGTCTGTGGTACCCCATCGTGCGACAGGGGGCGCTCACCGTGCTCTCCCATATGCTGCTCAGTTTCCAGCATTCTCCCGAGGCCTTCCATTTGGTAAGGGATGTCCTCTGCTCTCACAGTCCATTTCCCTCTCATATGGCCACTTTATTAGTTTTTCTCATTTTTCTTCTTTTGGCTTAAATTACTTCAAAGCTGCACGGACTTCTTTTCCCAGAACCCCAGGCTTAGCAGCGCTCTCCCACTAATGATGTGTGAAGCACTTAAATGTGGAGAAATGGCCCTTGAGTTGGCCAATTTCATTAGTATCTATGAATACATGAATAGTTTCAGAAACACACTGTGCGGTTCCTGATGTTCAGCTGCCCTCTGGCTGACATTGCTGCAGATTTGTGTGTTTTAATTTCTGTAGTTAATTTCAACATTTCCAGCATCACAGTGTCCTGAATATCTTCCTCTCATCTTTATCCCTCACGGTCTCAGGTTGTTCCACATGTGGTGCACCTGGTCCAGTCTTTGAGGACAGATGGTCTCCCCACCAGTAAAGCTTTCTTGCTGCAGTTTACTGAGCTAATACACTGCATGATGTACCAGTACTCCGGCTTCCCTGACCTCTATGACCACATCATTGAGGCCATCAAGGTATTGTATAATGTCAATTCAAACCCTAAATGTTCACTCGTGTGTGTGTGGTTGTTTAAAAGAAGCCGACCAAAGGGTTGTGTTTTATGTTGCATAAATAAACTTCTTGATTTTAGTTGTAAACATCTGTTCAGGTTCTTATAATTCTGATTTTGTCTCAGGATCTCCCAAAACCAGGAGAGGAAAAAATCAAGTTGGTGTTGAATCAAAGTGCCTGGACCTCCCAGTCCAATTCATTTGCATCAGGTCTCCTGAGGCAAGTTGGGAAGTCTGAGACTGGCAAGACTGGCCTGGTTAACTTGGGGAACACCTGCTACATGAACAGCATCATCCAAACCCTCTTCATGGCCACAGAGTGAGTTATAACAAACATTCACAATTAGCATTTGTCACTTGTATACTGAAACATTTAGCATAAACATGGACAGTGTTAATTGTTTTTCCCCCTCCTTAGTTTCAGGCGGCATGTTTTATCATTGCATCTGAATGGTTCCCACACATTGATGAAAAAGCTCCAGCTGCTCTTTGCTTTCCTTGCTCACACTCAGGTAAGTGTTGTCCCATGCAACATATTTTACAGAATTTCATTGAAGTTCAAAAACAGTAAATGATTGCCGTGTGTGTTGGATGCGTGTCTCCTCCAGAGGGCAGCATATGCACCCAGAAACTTCTTAGAAGCATCTCGGCCTCCCTGGTTCAATGCAGGCTCCCAGCAGGACTGTTCTGAGTACCTCCGATTTATCCTAGACAGGTATGGCCTCTCATGCAGTGGACTGGATGAAACATGATGATAGGATTGTGAGAAGCCATATTGTTTGTTAGAAATACAAGTTTTCTTTTTCTTTAGTGTTTCCCTTTGCTAGATTAATAAAAAAATGTCACAATTCTAAACTGTTTTTGCGTCACCTGAAGCAATTAATAATAGAAAGCATTGTGAGTTTTGAGTGTGCATGACTAGAGCTTAATGATGTACTACTTTCTTTAGAAACTACACAACAAGTTTAAGAATTTGGGTGGGGTTTTTATTTAGAAACAAATCAATTTGGTGAATCATTGCAGGTGCACCAATTAAAAACGACGCAAAGTTGTGTTTTCCTCTCTTTTGTTAAGCGTCTCTCTGTTTTGACATAAAGGTTACACGAAGAGGAGAAAACACTTCAGGTCCTGGAATCGGCTAAGCCAAAGGTTGCCTCCCCTGTGGACACAAGCAGCAAAGACCCAGAAGCTCAGACTTCTCCAGAGGACACTGAAGAATCAGCTTCATCTCCAGCAGAAGCTGAACCTGTGGATGATGGGAGGACTTTGATAGAAAGGATGTTTGGCGGGAATCTGATCACAGGGATTCGCTGTATGCAGTGTAACATTATCTCTGAGAAACAGGAACGTTTTACAGACCTCTCTCTGGCCTTCTGTCCATCTGCCACGTCTCAGGACAGCCCTCAAGCTGCAGGGCCCTCAGAGGAGCCTAAAGTTCTCTGTCAGGGTTCTGTCAATGGTGGCAGTGAAACTCCAGAGCCAGGTTCGGCTAAAAACCCCACTAGCAATGTACAATTTGTGCCAGTGACAAATGGGCCCCCTCTCTCTGTGCCTGACCTGGTGAACTATTTCCTCGCTCCAGAGATCCTGGATGAAGAGAATGCGTATTTCTGTGAGAAGTGCAGCTCCCTGCAGCGGGCCGAGAGGACCATGAAACTAGTGTCGGCACCTGAATACTTAATCCTCACCCTGCTGCGATTCTCATATGATGCCAAATGCCATGTCCGCAGGAAGATTCTGGAAAATGTTACCATCCCACCCCTCATGAGACTTCCTGTGCACTCTCCTTCGATGCATACACAATATTCCTCTTCTACCTCCTCCCCTCTGCAAGTGGACTCCCCAGAGAGCAGCGAGAATCTGGCCAAGAAGCTGAAACCATCTCAGAAAGAGGAGGAAGAAGAGGAGAAGGAGAGGATAGATGGAGAAGAGCTTTTAAACAGAGGGGGAGAGATGTCAGTCCAGTCCGTGCCCTATGTGCTCAGCTCAGTGGTGATGCATTCTGGCATTTCGTCTGAGAGCGGCCACTACTACTCCTACGGTCGTAACATTAACGGAGCAGATGGAACCCAGCATCCAGCCAATCACTTTGCCCTAAAGGAGGACTTGGGAAACGGCCAGGCTGAGTGTAGCCTCCCCACTTGCTCTGCTCTCTCGATTTCACCTGAACGAGGAGACACACCTTCGAACAGTGGCCAGGAGGCAAGGGATTGGCTGCTTTTCAACGACAGCAGAGTGACATTCTCGTCCCTCCAATCGGTGCAAAACATTACTAATCGCTTCCCCAAGGACACAGCATATGTGCTTATGTACAGAAAACAGGAGTTACCAGGGCAGAGAATAAATGGAGGACTGATGGCAAATGGAAAAAAAGTGAGCGCTGAGCCTCCGCTGCAAAAAGAACTCCTGGATGCTATCATCAAGGACAACAAGCTGTATTTACAGGTGAACAAAACACACATTTCTTCATCTTTCATCAGTCTATAGATTATGCCAATTTATTCAAACCAAGCATGATGTGATTGGCATGGAACCCAAGTTTTTGATCTACAGTGGACTTATTTTTCATGCTTAAAATGCATTTTTATGTATAATATCATTAGTACTAACCTCTTAAAGTGTGGGGTTATTACCATGATGGAGGACTGTAGTAGATTCACTCAGGTGTAAAGTACCTGAGGGAAATCTGATGTTCCTTTTTTAAATACCTAACAACCAGCAGAGTATTGGATTTATTTATTTTTCTGGCTGAACTTGAAGCCAACACTGAAGTGTCCTGTTATATAACCGGAGGTGTAATTTCATAAGTCATTTGACCGTGCTGTGTTAAGTCGACTTTCCAGTGCACTTGTGCAAAGGACTGATGTGAATGACTGCTAGAGGGTGCTATAGTAATGTTACACTTATACATTATTGGACACACAAATGCTGAATAAATTCCTTGGAATAGCAAGGCGTATGTGTTTCTAGTTTGTTTACATTCAAGATGTTCTAACTTTAAAAAAAAAAAACCCATTTCATTTTATCCTCCACACTGTGAACAGGAGCAGGAGCTCAATGCTCGGACCCAGGCTCTCCAGGCCCCTTCAACCTCCTGCTCATTCAGGCCCAACGGTTCAGATGACAATAACCCACCAGGGAGCTGTGGCCCATCAGGGGGAGGAGGAGGAGGAGGAGGAGGGGGAGGGGGCTTCAATACTATTAGCAGACTGGTCTTCTAGAGGGGATAAAAAAAATCAGCAGGAAACACAGATGAACTGACATAAAGGGGCACTGAACTGATCATACAGGAGCCTGAACTTCCATGAAGCAGATATGTAATAACCTCATAAAAAAGAGCACTGAAAAACAACAAACGCACACACACACACACAGAACTGCTACTTCTGATTCCCGATTTTGTTAGGTTTTAATTTTATACTATTGTTTCAGTTATATATAATTTATTTTGATAAATTGACTTAAATTCTAATATTAAATTTACCCAAAAATTTGAGGTAGATGATAGTGATTGGAACGAAATGAATGACATCGGGCTCAGTATGATTTTATATTAATGAAAAGACTTCAATCTTTACTTAAATTAATTGAATGTGGTAATCAGTTTCAGTTAATAACATGTTGATATTAACTGGTTTTCAGTGTTTACATTACCTCAAACACACACACACACACACACACCAAACATAAACATATGCAAAAACATGCATGTGCAGTGCACAGTACAGACAAAAAAGCATTCAACTGTAAGATAAAGAGACTGTTTTGGATGTGTCATAGTTCTGAACACACAGCTCAACCTTTGTTTACTTTTCTGATTTGCATGTGGCTTTTCCTCACGAGCTGTAGAGTTTGATTTTCAAGATATTTCAATCTTTTTTGATGTGTGCTTTGGTGTTTTATAGGTTTCTTATTTCATGCAATAAATTTACATATGACTAAAAATATCATTCTGAATTATCATGGAATACACAAGTGGAAAATTCATTACTATACATGGTCGATTTCAAGGTAATGCAATGTTTTTTAGATATGCGTTTAATACTGTTCTCTCAATAAAAGGTAGTGTCATCTGTGGATAGCTAAATTGCAAACTGCTTGTGTAGACATTTGATAGCAGTTTGTTTTTGTCTGAATATTTAATGCATCATTCTGATTCGATCATTCAGGGAGACTTTGATATTCAGACTGATGTAATGTGCCTTCCATATTTTTTTAAGAGGAATGTGTTGTCATTTTGCCGTATTTACTGTGTTAATTAATATTCATAATAACTACTTTCCCTACAGGAAAAAATTAAATCAGTATATGTTACACCGTCTTAAATGATAAGTCAACATATTAAATCAAGTAATTATTATGTTGGCCAAGAGTTTGGCATTGAGGACTTACCTATAAAATAGATGACAGAAGAGAGAGAGACTATCAATATGCTCAGATGATTACAGCAAACAAAGCAGCAGATAGTTTCTACGCAATTAGTTGACCTGAACCAAACACTGGTGGTTATGAGTGTGTTGTTTGCTAAAGCATAATTTAACAGATGTGTGACCTTGCTTGTAAAATTTTCATATTTCCCAAGTTTCATCTGTAGATAATAGACATTTGTATATGTGAACCGAAATAATTCCTTTCTAAAACACGTCCCATTTTTAGTTGTAGCTTTGTTGATTAGAAAAACAGAAGTGTATATTTTTGCTCCATACTTCAAAATAATTTTTTTTTGTTTGATTGCAAAACAGTCTTATGCCCAAATGGAAGTGAGAGTAGACCAGGCACTGTGTGAAAAGGGAACTGGAAAAATCACAGGAAATCCCACCATCTACTTATAGTTAAGGAGACAAATGACAGCTGTAATGACGCGAGTGCAAAAGTGCCAAGAATACAGCCCGCACTAACAGAAAATACAGCCAGGTCTGCTCAGATATGGGTACAATTGAATAATGCACCTTGAGCCAGAGTAGCAGATTCATCATGGACGCAGTAGAGCCGACATTAAAGATCAACGTCTGTGCTAAGCACCTAACAATAAACAGCATTGAGGCTTCACAGATACATATTCACAGATACCTAAAGCATTTAGAGCATTTCAAATAGACTATTTAATGTTGTAACACTAAAGCTGTAGTGCTGATGATATTGTATCATGAAGAAAGAATTCACTGAAATTGGTGTATAGTGTCAACAGTCTTAAATTGCCCTCTATTTCTTCATCAATACTGAGACTGCTGACAGAGCTATGTGCCTGTACAATGGCAAAGTCATTAATCACAGACTAACAGAGAACATCCTTTGGGGGAAGTGTTTTACCATAACAATAGCATTCCAATAAGATTCCAGAGATACCATTCTAAATCCATGGTAAACAGCTCTTCACCAATGGATTATCCCAATTATATATGCATAGTTGAGTTCAATTTATAGATCAGATATGGTAAACCAGATCAGTATTAGGCTACACTAACAGATATAACCCTTTACCTTACCACTGTGATTCTGGGCAGTAGCCTACCGTTTATGTATTATATAAGAGTTTACAAATGAATCATAAAGTGATATATTTGAGCTATCTTACATGAGGCCATGTTTTGGTAAAAGAAAAGAAAAATTCAAGCTATATTTCGTTATATCAGAGAAGACAATTTCATAACTACAATATAGTAAGTTAAACATGATGTGAATGAGCCCACTTTCCTTCATACTATCCCACTTACAGCAGTACATTGGGCTTAGTTTTTCCAAAAAAACCCGCGCATTTTTGATTGTATGTTCTATGTAATAATTTCTTTGGACCTTTGGGTGAACGCCGAAGTGAGTAATTTCTTTGTCTTTTCTATGGCTGTCTTTTGCCACAATTAGTTTTGACTCAGACAAAGTTGCGCCGTTTTTACATTCGGTGTCATCCGTAAAACCGCTGAATATACATGTTTTTTTTTTTTTTTTTCTGGGACGTACCACAGCGTAATTTTGAACTACATGTCCCATGCTTGGAGCAGTTGTCCCAGTGTGCCGCCGCCTTCTCTTAGGATTCAAGAGAGCGGAACGACAGGAAAGAAACATCCGGTTTTGACTTTCAATGTATCCCGCATCTCGGTTCCTAACGTGACACCATTGAAACATGTTTATGTTGTGGATATTAAGTAATATTGCCTTGAAGGGAAACGTTTTTAATTAAATTAAATTTAAAAAAAAATACAGTACATGGTTTTGATCCACAACTCACATTCATTTGTTCCTCCTAAAATTATGACTTTCTTTGACATTTTGAACTAATAGGTGTAGATAGTCAAGGTTGCCAAATATTTCTGAAGGATGACAACAACAAAAAACAAAAAAAACGACGTAACATTTATTTTAAATTCAAGAAGTCGGCTTTAATGGTAGCGCAAGGAAAGCAGGTAACGAAAGTTCAACGATAATGTTAACTTTTATTTTGAAAACCAGACTTTCCCCATGTTCCGGTTTCCCGCATTCACTGACGTTGCCTTGACGCCGCCGTGTTCCACAGAGGAGGGTGAGTTGAGGGAAAGACGGAGCCACCCTGTCAATCATAATTAAGAAACCATGGGAGTAAACTGCTAGGGAAGCTCGGCGGAACCACTGTGTTTACGGTGAAGATTGTTTTAATTTGCGCAGAAACAACAACTATGCACCGGTACACTGTGGGACGGTTTTTTTACCTTGATTTCGCCAACTGGGAATCTTTCCACTTTGACGGGAATTAGCATGAAGCGTTGCATATAACAACAAAAGTTAGCTACTTTCAGTTGCCTTCGTCTGTTTTTTGTCCCCAAGGCGTTCCAGTTTGAACAAAATACACAAGTCAACGTTTATATTTGTACAAAAGGCGGTGCCGTCGAGGTTTACATGAACTCCAAGCTCAGGATATACCCGATTATTTGACTACAACTCGTGGAAAATCTGGTCTGTGCATTTCAGACAACTGCCTTGTCGGTGAGTTGACTTTCGAAGGAGTGTATTATTGCTATCACAAGCACAAATCACTACATTAACTTATGTCTCAAATTCACTGTTTCAGTCTTTTGCCAACGTGTTCATTTTCAGATACAAAAAAAGAAGACATTCCCTAAAGGAAACGCAGCCAAACAGAAATCTGCGCTCAAACTCAAAGGGAGAGCAAGAAAGAAGCAGATATGAGTGGGGGAGATGTGGTGTGCTCAGGGTGGCTGAGAAAGTCTCCTCCTGAAAAAAAGTTGAGACGTTACGTAAGTGCACTTTATATCCTATTTGTTACGTTGTAATAATAACCTGTTAACACTAAAATGAGCAAGCATTTTCTCTGGACACTTCCAAGTGCACGGTGGTGTACTGGGACAAACATGTAGGCCTCGTCTTGTGTGCATTTCAACTAACAAGTTAGTGCCTTTTTTTTTTTCTTCTTCTGAACCTGACATGGTGTGTCAGTTTTCAGAGCTTACTTGGCCAGGTAGTTATTTACTGTGAGAGGTACTTTACCACACTTTAGCTTTAAAAAAAAAAAAAAGAAAAAAAAAAGGCAGTTGTCTTAGTAAATTGCCTTTCCCCATGGCACATTGTTGTTGTTTTTGTGTCAAAAACCTGAGGCATTTTCGCTTCCTGAATGGCCAGTGCATTGGCCGTTGAGGAAGCTGTCTCATTATGAAATGCTAATGATGATGTAAACCTCTGCACAGCAATCCAATCCCCGCAACATTGCCTCTGAGGATTTGATTTTTCTTACACCAATGACTCAATATATTGATTGCTTTGGGAACTAATCCTCGTGCAGTCAGTCAGAAGAACTCACTGTGTCAGAGGTGGTGGATGGTCACGACCCCGGTTAAATGATTTACAAAACATCTGCGGGATCGGCAACATCAAAGCATGACCCCATTCCTGCACAATTCAAAGTATTTGTTGAAAGTTGTCAGACATGCATGATGAAGTGCTGGAAAAGTTCAACTATTAATGTTTACTGCCTTAAACCGAGTAATTGCTCATTCTTCTCATGCATGATGAAGACAGGTATCTTATCTTGGCCATAATATCATGGCCATCGCATTAGCTGTGAATTATCTGTTTTTTCAACGTGGGTTTTATCTGCTTATTTGTTGTGCATTTTGGCAGAAACAGTTCTACTGCAACAACAAATAACTTCTGTAGCACATGAGTGGAGCTGTCATGTCTACATGCGTTCCTTGTAGATCAGTGAATGTCTCTGTTATTGATATTTGAATTACAAGGCCCGCAACCTGAGAGGAGGGTTGGTTTTGCAGAAACCACAGGTTCGATGAAGTCTTTATTCAAAAAGGGGTACAAGAAAATCTGGCCACAAAGAGGTTTTTACAGCGCTGTGTCTGAATGATAACAGAATAGTATCTGATGTGATGGGGATGAGGATGAAATCTTTGTTCACTACAAAAATCCTCAACCTTCTTTTTAGACAAGTGTATGGCTTAGGGCTGGGAAATATATGGAGTGTTTAAGATATATCGATATATTTTCAAACAAGATATAGGGTAAGAAAATATCGTTAATATCGACATAGTTTATGTTGCATTAAAATAACGTTACAGAGGTGCCAGGTCACCTTTTTCTCATCTCACCGATGATGACTGACTGTCTGTCCCTCTTAACCCTGCTCCTCCTCTCTCTCTATTTTATTGTATTTAAGGAACGTTTTTATTTTTTAATATTACTTTTTAAATTCACAAACAGATAGTTTGTTTTCATTGTTAATAAAATACATATCGAATATCGTCATTCCGCTAATCAATATCAAGATATGAGTTTTGGTCCATATCGCCCAGCCCTAGTATGGCTTATATAGTTTTTCACAACACTGACATAGGACTTGAACATAATTGCTAAGATTTTGACATTTTTGCTGTCAGATGTCACTATGATGATGTACTGTATTCAGTGCTGAGATCTTAACAAACCCACCATTGGAGGATCTTACTTCTTTATTACTTGAGATGACCTCGAAAGCAAAGTTTTAGCTGTAGTGACCTGGAATTGTTCTCTCTTAGTAAACAGAAAGCTGGCAGAGGGCTTATTTGTTCTTATGGGGATATGGCAGCTATAGCTGCTCCAGTTTTCATAACTAATTTCTGGACCAAAAAGTTTAGAATAGCCAGAGGGGCATCTCAATGAGTTCTGAGGAGCATGGGAACTGCTCTTGATGATAGTTTTCTGAAGGAGATTTGGGCTCTTGATTTTGTTTACAGCTTTTCTAATGAAAAACAGTGGTCTTTTGTTCTAGAAGCTTTATTAGGATTTAATTGAGAATGACTTATCAGCCATTACAAGCCCAAAAATGAAAAACAAATGACTACAAAGGAAAAACTTTACTTTATTTTGGCTTCACAAAAGCTCCAATCCTGTTAGTGACAACATTTCAATCATTTCTGTAATTGTCACCTTGGAATCTTCAAAAGAAAACAACAGAATTTTCTTACGTTATGTGAAAAAAAAACACCTCACCATGCATAAATGTGTAAACATGCTAGATTGTAGCTATAGGCTAATTTCTATCTGTAATCCCTTGGCAGGTTGGTGTAACACACGTATACAAATTATCATCTGTCATTATTGGTATAGGCTGCAAAGATTAGTGGGAGAATTTGAGTGCTGATTTTAGGAATTGTTCTGGTATTTAAACAATATGATGACTTGTTTTATTTGATCAACCTTACACTTTTAAACACCCGAAGGTCTATGCATGGGGTTGGTTTTAACACTGTTGTGTTGGCTATCACATGATTTGGTCTGTTTGCTCAGTTAAGATGGCTTGTGATTATTGGTCTGGATATCAGCCATATTAAAATATTGTGGTTTTATCAGCTGATGCTTTTCTTATGTGACTGGAACACAGACTGAATCACTGACTCTCATTAATCTCTCTGGAGACTAAGACCGCTATAGTTCCCCATTTTTAGTGTTAGTTACCTGCATTACGTAAGAGAAGAAGCAATTAGAGAATGTATTTGAACTATTTTGCTTCTCTCAGGAAGGAGAAGGTAGTGACCAGAAGGTCCTATTCTGACTCAGTTTTTTTTGTAGTGCTTTGTGACCATAAAGTTGCCAAGGAAAATGAAACATGTCATCATGATACTGTCCCAGTAACACTGTAAATTGGCATCAAAAACAGAGGGTAACACTAATTTAAGATTATTCAGATTTGTGCTGTACTTTTTGTGTCTCTATCACATGCGGATGGACCGCTCTGAAAGTGAAATTAAAGTGAGATAAGATTATTACATAACAACTGATAACATATTCAAAAGAAAATGAAGATATGCCCGCACACCTGCTGAAATGCCAGATAAAGTTTTTATTAAATCTCAACGTTTTGACCAGAGGTCTTCTTCAGCCGATCATTTCACCAAATTGAAGTGTGCAGACGTATCTTCTTTGCATGCACCTACATGATGTGCATATAACCAGATCTTTTCAAAACTGATAAAGTATTAAAACAAATGCCGTAAACCTTTTATGCAATTCAAGTTATTCAAGAGTTACTGATATATATATCTGTGGAAAAAAATGGGATCCATAAAATTAAAAATCGAAACTCTGTTGGAATTAGAGTAGACGAAAATGTGTGACAACTCATTGTTCAATTTGACTCTTCTGTCTATTTTGGTAACTTAACAGTAATCCAGGGTCTGTGCCCCTTTCATTTTTATCAGGCTGTAGTAGATGAACAGTTTTCAACCTGCTCACATTCTCAACAAGGCTTTATGTAAAACTGGAGGACAGTTGTGTATCATATGCAAACAGATAAGCAAATAGTGTTGTAATGACAAAATAACCCTCTCTGCATCCATCTTGAAAAAGTACAACACTTGTGTGGTTATTGTAAGCATTAGTTGCTAGTTTTAATGATTGTTTTAATGAAAACATAAATAATAATAATAACAAAATATGTTGTTGTAATAGTAAGTGAACAGGCCACTAAATACAGATAAACATTATTATCCTCTTTTCCAGACTTAGCAGTAGTAGACTAGGAGCCGGGGCCCTTCTCAACTGATTAACAACTCAGGGCAAAGTTTGACCATACAGTTTCCGCTGCTGATTGCTGGAACACAAAGGTGAAAGCTGTTCAGTTATCTTACCTTTGTCTGAGCAGGGCTTACATAGAAATTGTTGCGTCTTTTCAAATAAACTCTACGTAAAGGCAGCTTTCGAAACCCCCCAAATGTTGGTAATTTAAAACTTATGTCAAATAACTATGAGAGTTACTAGTGATGGATCAAAGCATGAGTATAAAACAAAATATAAACAATTGTTTTTGTATAATATCTTATTTCCCTTTTGCAAGAGCACTAGAGAGACATTTGATTTTGATTCTTCCATAATCATTATTGACTTCTCAATAAAGAGAAAACGTCAGAAGAATTCTCGACACTTCCTGGCTATTGATGTCTCATTTCAGAGCAGCATTGAAGGTGTCTTACCAGCATTGCTTTTATAGGACGTTTTCCAAGACAGATTTGATCATAACAAAATTCTCTTAGGTTTTTCGATTTCAATGACACTGCAGTTTCAATCTGCTTCTCCTTTTCCGCTTTCACAACAACAGCTTGTAAACCAGTATCTTGACGACATCTGCAGCATGTTATCTCGGTGACCTAAGGAAGTTCAGGAATGGAGGTGTGAGGTTGTTTTTAGAGAACTTCTGTTAAGAAAGAGCACCTTCCAAAATCAGATTTTCTATCTGAAGACAAAGATCAATTTTACTAATTATTTTTGGGGGCTTTTGCCTTTTTTTGGGCAGGACAGCTGAAAATATACTGGACATGTGAAGAGAGAGAGAGTGCAGGATGACTATGAAATGAAGTGCTCTACCTAGGAGGTAGAATGTGCGGGGAGTACTTCTCTTGTTTATTGTTATTAGACGTTCCACTATCACTTGACGGAACAAAAGAACAGACTTCTCCTAATCCTGCCATAAAATATTGTGTCTTTTAACTAACACTGCTGCCTCAGAATACTGACTGAAAGTGACATTGATCCTGACACAAATTAAAATAAATGTAAACTAGCTAATGTGAGCTAATTAGTCCTCACCTATGTTTGATACTAAGTCATTTCTTGCCCTTTACTTCCCAAACTACAGCATATAGATCCAGCCACATTGAAAATACATAAAGCTGTGAAGTTCTGTGGAAGGACTTTTTGCGCTTGAAATAGTGTCGCGAGTTGCAAGTACCCCAAACTTACAGTTAATCTTGATGTCTCAGTTTGTCTGTGGTTGTCTGTTGATGTTAAAATGTATAGTTTGAAAGAGATGGAAATTAATCAAGCTCCTGATGCACAGTGTTCAATGATGGCCGCCACTTTCCTAAGCTCTTTTTGCATTCCAGTCCTCCGCACCAGACACGTGATTGAAAGCTACAAATACTCATAATGGCTCTCTTAATAACAGAAGGGATGAATGTGCATCAGGTTCAACGTTCCTCTCTCTCATCAGCACCAAGTCAAAGTGTTTGTGTCTAAAACTAGCCCAACCTTCTTGACCTCATACAATACCTCAAGAGGCTTTGTGCCTATTAATTGTATGTAGCAAATTTAATAACATTCAGAGCCACATATTCACCACCTCCCCACACATGTGTAGTTTAACATACAGTTTATAATCTTAATCTGTCTACCTATGTCAGCCGTATGAGAGACCTGTGACCTCTTCACCTTAACCTCTTCAAACAGCCTCTAACCAATGACCCCACATGCACAGGAGAGGTATTATAGATGCAGCATACATGCAGTGATTAGTGGGCCCTGAAAGCAGCAAAGCTTGTTTGACATTGCCAATATTTCTTGTTAAAGAAACATATCAGTTTATGAAAATATTTTTAATTCTTAAGATCATTTTTTATTTTATTTGATTGATCATCCAGTTTTATTCAATAACAGATAACTTGATATGTTGTTATAAGACATAACTTTCTTGTAGTGTTGTAACAATACCAGCATTTTAAACTTAGATATAATACTAGTATAAATCAATCAATATCAATAACTATTTCTATACCATGGCAACATCAAAAGAAGTCCTAGGCACCCACTATTTGGTAATTTCTCTTGTTTAACAACCCAAAATAGATGAAAAGCTCCTGCATACTATGTCTAAATTGCACAAATACGTTGGTAGTGTTGGTACTGTATTCGTATCCAATGTATTTTTGCAATTTAGATAGTGCTCTCTATCTTTGCTCGTGCCAGCGTTTGGTTAAAAGTACAACTGAAGAGCTGTAGTGTTCTTTAAAAGCTTCTGCACTTTTTTTAAAAACTACTGATCATCAAAATAACAGAGAATGTATTGTTTGAAAACATGTGGTATGGAAAAGTATTGAACATTTGGACATCCTTACACTTCTTGTTTAAAGAGCACAATTGTTGGTTGAAATAAGTAAAACTAATGCCAGGAACTTGCTCATACGTTATAGCATGCCAATGAGCTGAAACTGAGCAGTGTTTTGTCTTTTAGTTTTGCTGGCAGAAATATGCTGCCATAACTGAAGTCATATGACATAAGGGGTGTCCCTAGACACATTGTTGCTGTTACTATCTGTTCACAAGTGACAACCAGCTTGCTTTAAGAGCTGTGGCTTAAGCACTGCAACACTGTTATAACAGTGATATTCCTCTGTTTCATCCCATGGCTGTTCTCCTACTTATGAGCAATTTTATTTTATATTATTTTATGTTAGCTATTTAAATAGTTAGGTACTGTTTATGTAAAGTGAACAGTTTTTAATAAGTATTTTCTTTAAAAAAAGAAAAGAAATTTATAATTGATGTTTATTGTCAGTATGGGATGCAGAATGTCAGTGAAATATGTTTTTTAAAGGATGTAGCTTGGCTGGGCTCTGCCTATTTAGCTGGCCATATTCTCAGTCTTCTCTTCCCCCCCTGCACATTACTATATTAATTTCTATAATTATTGTTGTCCACTGGCCTGGAAACAGATATGCATTTTGTTATACACTTTGTCCAACCCTTAATAGGGCCTCAGTGCTAAAGCAAAAAGCTGCTGGGTGGACCGGAAGAAGGAAAATATTGAACCCTTAAGGTCCTCCTCTGATGGCTGTAAAGGGAGACTGAGGATAAACTCCAAACCAGTCTTGAGTCCTCTCAGCTGGGGGAAATGCATTTACAGTATACACCACTGTTGCTATTAGCCATTACGTCTGTCTGTGGCTGACTCCAAACAATTGTCCTTTACAAAGTATCAAGACATATGTGCACAACAAATGTAAAAACCCTGTCAAACCAGAACAAAGGTTTGATTAAGTGGAGGATTCATTTAATCTGCTTAGCAAGTGGAACAGAGAACAAACACTCACTTTCTGTTAACCCCCCTCCCCACATGCTTGAAGAAACAAACAAACAAGCTGCCCGGACAGGACACAACAGTGGGGGACTTGTGCAGCATTAAACTAGTAGGCTAACAAAAAAATAAAAATAAAAAGAGAAATTTATTGGACCATGTCCTGACAGCCGCAGCTCTCCATTTTGAGCTAGCAGACTACTGTTGTGTAATCTGCCACAGCTTGAAAATGGATTGCATGTGGCATTAATTATTCAATATCCATTACAAACAAATAAACATTAAATATTAATATATGTGCTACTACAATAGTTATCCTTACCAGGCCACTTTTGTCCCAGACACAGACCATTGTCATTTTGTAATACATACAGTAGTGTATCAGTTGCATAGTAGCCAAATTGGTAACGACTCACAAAAGTATAACAATGAGAGCTGAAGCTGTATTTATAACCGCTTGTCTACTCAGCAGAGTCTTGAGTCAACACATTTAAGTTGTTTTTCAGTTGTTGAAATCTTTGTTTAGGCATTTGTTTAAAAAAACACAATAGAAGTGAACATTGTCCGCATTTTCTCCCGGATATTTATAGAGTGTAGTAAGCCTGAAATTATCTTATTGCATCACAAAAGAAAACATGGTCACAAAAAGAAAACAGCCAGTACAAGATGTGTCTGAAATAAGCCTGTGCATGGAATTTTAAATGATAATTCAAATGTGCTGTCCAGTTTAAAATACATCAAAAATACAAATTATCTAATTTGGATATCTGATTGTATCTACTTGGGATGAACGATTTGATTTCTGTCAACTATGCTTAATGATTTATGCGTCTGTTGCCCTTTGGTCACCAGTTTGCTGTTTTGATCACCTGCATTGGAACAACAGATAGCTTTGGATGCACAAAATGAAACAAAAAAATACCTCTGCTCTCTGTCATATAAACTGGACCCATCCATGCAGGTTCTTGAGCAATAGAACTGCTTTTCTTAGTGAAGTAAAGTGATGTTTTTTTCAAACACACAACTATTGACTGTTTCAAAGTGTAAGACTATCGTTGAGCTCTGGCTTCTCAATGAAGAGCTTTACTCCTGTTTACACTCTGGTCTTTGTTTAAAGACAGATGAATGCAACCAAAGGTCAAAATGAAGTTTGCGAAGAAGTTTCTGATTTTGTTTTCAGCTGTAAATTGATGGAGACATCCACAGGATGATAGTTTTCAACAATCTTATTGCATTTGTTTTTTTATTTATATTCATACTGTTACATCATAATGAAGCCACTAACATTTCCAAAAGGTAAAAAAAGAGTCAAACATTCTGAATGTTCGTTTCAAAGTCATATTTAACTCATTTTTTGCCTTAGTACTGAAGCAACAAAATATTTTTGTCAAAAAGATACATTTGGAGTAGATGTCACAATTATGCCAGATGAGTGGTGGGTGAAATGTTAAGAGTATCACATTTTTTTTATGGCAGAATTACAATTTTATAACAATTCTTTTTCATATTGATTGTTAAGATTAATTTGTAAGTCACTGACATAAAACCAGCAAACTTATTACCCCATCTTTTTTTAATGCACATTACTGTGCTTTAAGTTAAGTCTATTAAATATCTTAGTCTTCAGCAACAATCTGTTGGTCAATGCATGAAATATTTACCATTTAATAGTTGGCACCACCAGCGAAACTGGGGTCTGGAGGTTTTCTGCATCACTTCATAATTATAATCTCATTTATTGTATTTGTATTGTATTGTCTCTGTTTTTAAATATATTTCAGTGTTCATCAGGCACAATTATACATTAATTTGAAGGCTGAGCATGAAACCAGAAGGGAGAATAGTTCTGGCCACAGAGGCAGACAGCTGGAGTTGCAGCTAAACATTTAGTCTGCTGATAAATGCAGACATATGTGGACAAGTATGTTGAGTAGGCTATAAAGATAAGGAGCCATATTAACGTTGCTTCCTTAGTACAAAGTCTTGTTCGTAGATACAACATTTTAAGAAAATTCTTAGAATCTTAAGACTAGATGCTGGTAAAGAGAAAAGTTTTTCAAAAAACATCTTAGCCCTTAGGAGAGCTCCTAATGTGAACATCTAGAAGTGGGGAGGACTTCATATTAATATTAACTTGATGACGTAGGCTACCAGACCGTTACCAGCATGGTAAATACATATAAGGATAAAATACAGAATATATAATGAGAGGAACTCAAAGAATTAGAAAAAGTTGTACATTTAAATCAATTCAATTAAAGTAATGTTCCTGGACCGGTGGTTACAATGGTCGGGCCAGTGATCATGGGCCAGTGGCGAATTTAACTTAATGTCAACCCCTGTTTTACCACTGATTTATCAACAACCCCACAGAAGTTGTGTGCACATTGTGGTGGCAGAAAAACAGGTGATGCAAGGGGAGAGAAATACAGAGAAGCAAACATTAAACAATTAATTACATAATATGATCGCCCATGTCTTGTATAGCTGTGTTTTATGCTGTGTGCTGGCTGGGCCGTAAGTCGGTCTTAAGTACACAAAAAACTTCGAACAAATCCTGAAAAAGCAAAAGTTGTATGCATCAAGATAGACGCTGAGATTCTCCACAAGGTATAAGATGTCGGGCCACTGTTACTTTGGCCATTTAGTTGGATCCTTGACCCACAGACACACAGAGTGGGTACAGGTAGGGAAACCTCCCCTCATTGCTAAGGGTAAGCTGTCAAACAATTAAAACAACTTGAGAAGGCTTCCAGAGGGTCCATAACTTTCTTATGTGAATTAGCAACAAGCTACTGCTAATTTACTTTCTGCCACCAGATTGATTCTGCCATCAAAACACGTCATCACTGTATTCTAACACCAAAATGGTCAATTGGTAGGTCAAGGCTGAACTGGAGCATATTGTAAAAAGATGTGTCTCTTTGTGCATCGCAGCTGTTTACAGTCAGCTCTCTTGAAGGTTTGAGAGCAGATTCTAATCAGTGTTTTCTTATGGAGTCATATTCCCTGGAACATTTAAAAGGAGTCTTTTGTGCTACTTGTCACATTGCCAAGTCGAACAGTTTTCAAGTGAAGCTATTATTAAAAGCAGATGACACAAGCCTCTCAACTACTTGCCAAGAAGATCCAAAAAAAAACCAAAAAAAAAAAAACCTTCATGTGTTCCTTCTATTGCTTGGAATTGTTCAAGATGGTTCTCTACACTCTGTCACATGACTCATTTTAAGATTTTTTTCTTTTCTTAGAGGTCACACTTACTTAAAATATCATTCACGTTTCAGCCCTCACAAGAACAGGCAGTAAACTTAATCTGTCATAAAGCTGCTTTCTATTTCAGAGTGTAATTAGGGCCCAAACTTGATGCCGGTACTAGGGATGTGACAATTATGGACTTTGACATCCCAATTATAGTCAGGAATAATCCAGATTTCACAATTATCATTAATATTTAATTTTACAACATTAGCTACAAATGTAAATAATCTCATTAACAGTCTTCATAGAATTAAATGTGTCATGTGTTGCTGCAGACTGTACATTAGATTAAAGTAGTATAATTGTGATTGGTGATCTTTATACAGATAAAAAAGGGAAAAATATTCAAATGGTCAGCAAATATTGCAGACCACTAGTGTTACTAGTGTTTGTTTATGTCACACTGAAGCCACACTCACCGCTTTGTCGTTTATTATAACTGACACAGTTCTATTTAATTCCTGATTAACTACATTTTTCATTCATAATATCACTCAGTTATTATGCAGGGTCATTACTCGGGTGTGTAGTGCTGGGTGATGATCATGTGTGATATGTTCAAAACTTTAGCGTTAACTCAATGCTAGTGGGTCCAAACTTAACTTTACATGTTTGATGATAATCATTCCACACATACCTAGGACAATTAAGCATTTTTGTCATAGCAACACCAACCAGTAGGAAACTGTAAGCCTTGCAGGACATTAATCTCTTGGTTAATTTTGTGTCTGAAACATAAAAAAATCAAGGCCTTTATTGACCTTTTGGTGTCTGATAAATGCTGCACTAAAACGGCATGCAAAAAGGTGCGAGGGACTGTTAAGTGCTCCTTGCAGCTCTGGTAATAGTTTGTTCTGGATATCGGATAGGACTAGTAGGAGAGCACAGATGGCCAAAAATGATTACACCAAAAAAAAAAAGGCTGCAGAGGTCTGTGTTCCCATCAGATTGATGTGGGTGTCTTTCTGGAAAAAAAGTTTTGCCAAATTTATGATAATGTGCATTCCCAGAATTTTTTAAATGCAGGGGAAACCTATTCAAGGCTTACGGTGTATTACCATGAATATGTATGCAGTGACGTGCATGCTTGGGACACACCAAAGAGGCAATCAATAACTATGTCATCATTGTACAGAGAGCGAAACGGGATGAGAAAGACTGAGTGCTTCTCAAAGCAGTGGCATTAGGCAGTCTCCAGTGAGAGCAGCTCTCTGTTCTTTGCCTCTCTCTTTCCGTTCCCAGTGCTTCTTGGCAGGCATACACAGCAGGAATGTGAGGTTGCACTGTGCTCCTCTTTGCTGGTCTGCTGGGGTGTGAGCGTCTGGTCCTTAGCTGCTGCTGACGGCTCTGCTTATGCTAGGATGGGCTATTCTGCACTGCACTGCACTGCTCTGCAATGCAATGCAATGCACTGGCCGATTGTTGTTTCTGCAGCACCAGGGAGGGAAGAGGAGCCGCTCCCTGGCGCCCCAGCAAGGCACAGCCGCCCCTTCCTGTGTGAGGCGCTGATGGCTACCAGATGGTTGGGGGAAAGAGAGTAGGAGGGGTCCTCTACTTTCTCCCTATTTTCTTTATCTTTTCTTGTCCTTTTTTGTTTCTTGAATCTCCTTTATTTTTCTATTGCAAATTGTTTCATCTATCATTCTCTTCATCTCCATTGTTCTGGACGATGTAAAGGAAAGGGACCCAGAGTCTGATTTTGCTGTATCTAGGCTATATACTATACTATGCTGTGTTTCTGGGGATGTTACATATCTTGAGACACAAAAGATGACACTGTGACTCATTTACGAACATGACTCACTGAAGAATTGTATACCTTGAATGCCCACTCATGACGCACACTCTTCTTTAAAAGACCATCAGTACCATTTAAACATCGAACTTTGTCACCACAGCGACCGTTGTCACTTTAGATTTCTGAACACACCTGTTAAGCAGGAGCTGAGGTGTACAAGTGGCAATTGATGGGCTTCAGGAAGTCATAAGAATTGATCATGACTGTGTCTGATAGCCCACTCCTCACCAACAGGAGGCCCCCTAAACTCACTTCACACTGAGACCAACAGTTACTCAGTAGCTGGTCATAATGACTTTAAGACATCAGCTACATTGCATATCAATATAACATTAAGCATCCTTAATTAAATTAACATATCTCATAAAAACACATGGAAACTTTTGGTGTAGAGATAAAAAAAAAAAAAAAAAAGCAGAGATATGAATTAAGTTTTATGTCTAAGTATTTGCTTCCTATTGACTACTGTATCAAGTGAATAATCACTTAAGCTTTAAACTTATGTTATTGTTTGTCCAAGGACCTATCAATCAAGAAAGCCAGTTACTAATTCTGTGAATATTGTTGATTTGCTTTTTTTTTTTTTTTTTTTTTTACTGCGTATCCCATTTGTATCTACAAAGCCTTATTGTATTGTTAAGAATGATGAAGACACTTCTGACACTATAAATCAAATGTTATATTTTGACTTGATGTTTTTAGGGTAACCTTGGCTCAAGGCTAGAACACATGAACTGGGAAGGGTTTGGTTAATTTCATGTTTATGAATTTAATCAATCAAGGCTGAAAAGAGAAGCTGTTTCACCAGAGGTCTTGTGATCCAAGCCTTTAAAAAACGTCCTCATTGTGAGGTAGTCTACTTTTTAGATGGAATTTACTTTTTCAAATGTCAAAGATATTAAGAAGTAATATTTCACTGTGAAAAAAATTACTACTTGTGTACCTTAGAAGAAAATTGTACATGAGAGGTTGCACAGATTTTTAGATATGTTTTTTTCTGTTTGCATTCACAAGTCTAGTTCTTGGAAAATATACTTTTCCTATGAGCTTTTGTTATATTTATCTGATTAGAGGTTTAGTGCTTTGAAATATTGGATATTTAGAATATCCAGGTTTGAATGTGGCTTTTGAAGATTGAAATATGCGCGACTGTATCTGTTCACATTTAACTCCAAAGGGTCACCTGTCATTTCCCCTCCACATACACATACAAACACACACAGATGCAGCTGGCACTTTAGTTATGTGGTGCTGTGTGATCTGACCCCAGCCGCTGTGTCTGCAGCCCCTTAATATAGCCTACTGCTGTCATGGTAGTCCCCCCCCCCTTTACTCTTGCTCTGTGCACCAATCTGTGTGCATGTTTGTCCCAGCCTGAGGACTTGCTGAGTTAGACAGGGGGTGTTGGGGTGTCAGCCTGGAGACTAGATGTGAAATATTGGTACTTACCTGTGTAATTTCCCAAGGTACCGTGACTCAGACAGGCCTTCAATAAAAAAAGTCAGTTTCTAATCATGTTGAAATGTCTTCTTACTAGGTTTCAAACATCAGTTTATCGCTGGGTTTTGGAGTAGGAATCATCGAAAGAAACATAAATGGATAGAAAAAGATGGATGTCTCTATGATTCACCAGCAGCCCTTCTGTGGCTACTGTCTGTGATTGCATTAGAGTTTCTATGGTGCTGCCCAATATCTTTGGCCTGGCTTCAAGCCAGAGGACGTTGTCGAACTCGTGCACATGCTCACACACATACACATGCACACACAAAAACATGCAACGATAGAGACGCAGAGATGCAGCTGAGACCACTGCTCTCTGTGAGCATTCGTTTCCTGCCTGATTGGGAGCTTTGAGTCTGGAGGACCTCCTCTCCTTGTCCATCTACTTCTTGGCATTTCTCTGAACTTTGTCCTGGCACACTGCTCTTCTTTTTACACGTCTTGCGGGAGTGTCTGAGAAACTTGTGGAATACCTTTTGACCATACTTGCTTCTTAGTCCATGGCTTTTGGATAATACCTACTAATTGTTTGAAATCCAAGCAGAGCTCAAGGTTGGTAATTTGTTGTAACTGACTTTTAATTACAAATTGGAAAAAGTCTAAGGAACAAGATCCCATGTATTCTCATGGATTAATACAAAATAAATTCTAGAGTCTGTGAATAATATTTATTCTTTGGTTTGTTTTCCTGGTGCACTGCTGCTAAACATTGTACTAAGTTGCGAAGACAATTTCTAACACAAGTGTTATATAACAAACAGTCTTAGTCACAGATGTTCAGTATGAAAGCCAATTGCAGTTTAGCTGAGATTTAAGGCTATTTTTTTCCACAGTGATAACCATTTTTGTCCTGTATAATAACTTATGAAGCAGTGCACTGTGCACCTGCTGTTCTGGTTTGGGAAAGGGAAATCTGCTTCATATTTAGTGTTCTTAATCTCAGAGAAGCCTCGCATCAGAACTTCTTACAAGGGATTTATTCTTGCTTTAAAATGAATATATGCCACAGTCTATGTTCCACTTTGCCCCTTCGTTTTTCTGAACTGTGTACATATTTGGCTGGACTGCAGTGTTTCACTGTATGCAGGCCAATTGGGGCTGAAAGGAGAATTGTTTAAGCCTCTCTCTCGTCAGCGGTCAAGGAACAGCGTGATCATGTGAACCAAGTCTGCCATGCCAAAGGAATGTGTTGAATTCTAACCATGCAGCTTTTACAAGTGCATGTGACTCGGTGCAAGTGCTCAGATTGGCGAAGGGCAGGAGAAGCAAAGGCAGATAGGATGAAAACAGGAGAAGATAGAGGGAAGGCAGTCAAAAGGAAGAATGCACAGGATTTAACTTTGAAGGTTTTGGAGGAGCAAAGAATGCCACATTTTAGCCTTCTGCTTATCTGGGGGAAAAAAAGTATTAAAACTGAAAGACCAAACAGCAAAGAGATAATGTGGGAATGTGATAAACTTGTGTTTTGGGGAGTTACATATACTGAAGTCAGATGAGCCAGTCTTTATCTCTAGTACAGCTTTGCTTCTCATGGCTGAGAGTGGGCTACCATCTGCACTTACAAACTATCCTCAGAGTAAGAGCTGATTGAATAGGGCACTGTATGAACACAGGTTATTAAGTACATTGAGGCTGGGAATCATTTTCAGCGGAGATTCCCATTGATTATGTAAAGGGACTTAGTAAATGTGGTATAAATGTATCTGGGAGTAACACTGGTTCCTTTTAGTATCTACATGAAGACACTCAAATACTTGTTCTATCCATAAGACACTTGTGTCTTTTGACAAATTAAAAATCAATCAAGGTTATTAATTAAAGTTAGTACTGATTTTCATGAGTTAATGTGACAGAATTTTCCTTTTGATTTTAAGATTGAAGATGTATAGACAAAATTTGCACAAAATAAAGATTCAAGAGATTAAGCACAATACACATAATGGAGATACAAACTCTACAGAGTAGGGAACAACATTAAGCATGGAGAGTAGAGTAATAGGTGACCTGGATTTTCCCTTGCAACCACAAACCACTGAGTGCATTGTCCCCATGCTGGAGGAGCAATTACTATGAATTTCAAACATATTCAAATATTTCAGTAATAGAACATTTTTCATCTGCCATGACTTGTGCTTTGATGATCCCCTACATTCTCTGACTACTCTTAATTCCTTGATGAAGACTCCTTATTCGAACCGTATTTGGATTGCTTTTTGTTTACAATCAGTGTCACCAGCAGGGTTTGTGCAGAGTCTGTTTCCTCTTAATGATCAGATTAAAAGCTTAGTCAGAATCACAGTCCACACAGACCTTACTAAGAAATGAAAAACTGGACCATATAAACAAAAGTAATATTTTATTTGACTTGGATGAATAATACCCTTAAACAGCAGTTCCGCGACACCAGACCAGCCTGTTGACAGCAACCGTCTCGCGGCTATATTGCCATGTTCATGTTTCAACGGGTGAAGTATCCCTTTAAGTATTGTCCTTTACACTTTGCATTAACAATGTGTCTCCATTGAGTACTTAAGATCAGAAATGTCTTGCCTGCCTCACATGCAAATAAGCACAATCATTTCTGTTTGAAAAGACTTAATGCATTGTTGTTTACAGTCTACAGGAGGCAGCATTTTTCTCCCAGTTGAGGGGGGTGGTCCATAATGCTGTCCAGGATGCATTATGGACCACCACATTACCCTACCAAACCAGTGAGGACAAAAGCTTGCCTGACCAACTCCATTTGTGGTCTTAGCTGTCCGATCTCAATTCGTCCACAGGACATTAAGGTTATCCACTTATTAGAAGATCAGCCAGGGCGGATGTTGATGCAAGGTGTTAGGTGTAAACAGCCTCATAGAAACGATAGGATATAAAGAAAGGGATGCTATTTTCATGGCTTTTTGGAAAGATTGTCTGTTGTAGTTGACTGAAAAGTCTGGATTGTTAAAGGATTAATGTAGTGTTACCAGTTGGTCTAAACCTACCTTTTAGCCTTCATGCATGCATGAAATAGCCATAAGTTAAAATGCACAAATGTTTAAATATCTTCTTGGGACTCTTTAGAATGTGTTGAGTAACCCAATGCTTCACGGACTGTAAAAGTTAGAATATAAAACTTTTCAAGAGGAGCTGTGTGCTCAAATGATGGTGAGTGCAGGTAAGCTAATTACTAGTAATGTTGTATGTATTGGATTTCTAATGTATTAGAAAATATCTCCAGGCATGCCAGCAGGCACACACCCACAGAATCCAACCCGCAGCTAAAGAGAGGACATTTTTCTGCTGACATTGTTTTTGGCCCCTTTGTGTAATAGTTGAATTGGAAAAATATTTTGCATTGCTACCTCTGATGGCAGTATTGGTGGCTTCAAATGAATGTGGGAGGGAAGGGATTCCACACATTCTTCTCTTAATGTGAATCACTGTGTGGGAATCACATGAACACATGCAGCGCACAGCCTTCAAGGTATATGTTCACGCCGTGCACATTCCCTTTCAACTGAAAGTGAGGCAGTATCATCTGAGTGTGACAACAGAAAGTGGAGGTGTGTAACAGTTTCAGGCGACTGGCTGAAAAAGGAGGTGTGTCTTCATATTGACAAGCCTCGGCATGTTCAACTGCTCAGGTTTAATGCAAGAACTAAGATGTTGCGTGTTGTATTTCTTTCTGACCCAATCATGACAGCCAATCAAAAAAAATGTACAGTAGCCACTGAATGTATGAGAGCATTCACTAGTTCTCTAGTCACCAAAATTGTACTTAAAATCTTTTTCTCTACTTATTTGCTGAATAAACAGGCACCACTTTTCCTTTTTTTAATACAACACTGGTGGCAAAACAGAAGTGAATATCCGAGTCCATTTCCTTATCTGTGTGTATCATATCTATATAAGCCATTTCTTAGTGGACTGACTGTAGCAAAAGAGGGGCTAATTAGATCATCTCTAAGGCAACCTCTCACTGGCCACTAAATTTAATTTGGAATAATTTTCATTGGATTAGACTGCTGCTCCTCACAGCATGGATAAAGATTGGGTTGGACATAAATGCAGAGTGGACTAACATGGAATTAACAAGTCACCTAGTGTCCTAAAGACACTAAACTTTATAATGAATAAAGAAAATGTGTTTAAATTTGACTCCTTTTAGCAAATAAAATAAACACTCACTCATAAACACACAAAAGTCTGCACACTCACCCACAGATGCTTTTGAGGACTGAATATAGAGAAGTCATCCATCTCACCCTGCCATGGTTCCCCTACAGGAAGCAGTGGGACTGTTACGAGTCTGCCGCTCAACCCACAACCTGCTGTAGTGTGAAATCCTCTACTTCTCTGAGAGCTGCATGGATGTGCCTCTGCAGGCTCTTAATGAAAATTACTTTCAAAAATATCTCAGGTCTTTATAATGTCAAGTCTCGTAAATGGACGTGTGCATGTGCAGGTGTGAATCGCAAGCTTTGCCATAAATTTCAAGTGGGATGGCAGACTTTAAAGCATGTGGGCACGGCTTGTTCAGCAGTGGCTGTTATTTTTGGTTCTGTCCACCTATCTTGGGCAAGCGTATTGTAGGTGTACTGTATAGTGTCGAGGCAGTGTGCAATGGGGGCTGGGGTGGGCAGTTGTTGCCAGGGGGTGGTGGTGTGTTATTTTCAGTCCATTGTGTCTACTTCCTGTGGGTCAGGGGTTATTGGAGCAGGGTGTTGCAGACTGTACAGAGTAAAGTGGAGGGGAGGGAAGTCAGCAGGGTAGTCAGGAAAACGGCCAGACTCACTCGACAACAGTGGTTGGTCAGCAGCTTGTTTACCTTGTCTCTCTCGCTATGTTTCTCATTTTTATCAACGTACAGCTTGGACTATACAGAACCAGGTAAAAGTCTTTGCTTTGTACAGTTGCTTTGTAA
Source organism: Labrus bergylta (assembly GCF_963930695.1). NCBI lineage: Eukaryota > Metazoa > Chordata > Actinopteri > Labriformes > Labridae > Labrus > Labrus bergylta. The sequence goes on from NC_089195.1 coordinate 23,738,589, forward strand.
AACCATTGACATCATTTAGCACTATTTTGTTTTTTAACCGTTTAATTGATTACTTTTGTTATCAGCATTTCACAGATGTTAGCTAGTAACTCTCTGCAGAGACACACTCTAACATTGAACAGTTATTCTTTAAAGTCTGTATGGAATTCTGGTTTGGGGCAATAGTACAGCAAAAATATTGACGACATGAGGTTGCGTGATGATTCTTACATAACCTGAATGCCTTGGTTGTGGTGTTAGTTGTATGGGGCATCGGATTGTCAAAGGCATGTGCATCTTCCCTTTGAATAACTGTTTTAGCAAGATGAATACTTTAGTGAATCATGCAGGATAAAACTGCAATCTCTCAATAACAGCTTTTAGCGAGTAACTGCTTTAAATGGAGTGTCCTGCATGAATGAGTCTTGATACATTGGCAGTAAAGGATAATCTGGCTAGTAATCAAATAGGATGGCCTTTTTCTATTAAGTACTACAAAGAATATATACATTCTTCAATATGCAAGGATATGCAATATTGCAACTGAATTGTTCCTTCAAAAAACTCACTTCGTTTTGATGGTTACACAAAAGCTAACTTCTAGGTTTTTGATTGATATGTCTGAAGATATTATCATGGCTCGCAGGTGAGACTAGAGAAAAAAAAGGCACCTGTCAATGTAGACCTTTCAGTTCTATATCTGACATGGTTTCTTCTTTTTAAGCACACTTAATTTGTAGTATTTTTTGGGGGGAAATTTCATAAGGTATCCAACTCTGTTGCTCCACAATGCATTAGTCTTTATGATTTAGCGAGTTGTATTATTTTTTTCTTTGATTCTTTTTGTAGAGCTGAATAGCTGTAAACAAGGACATGTTTGTTGTATGTTGCTAAATTTGCCAAAGAGTAATCCTAAATCATGTTAATTCCCCATGCTGGGCAATTTACATGAATTAGAATTAACATCAATTACAATTTTTGCTTTCCACGATCATGAAAACAAGATAATTGAGATAAGACGATCACTGTGGTGCATGCAGTGTTGCACTCGTTTTGTCATGTGTTGGTGTTTATATTTGGGCCACAGGAGTTTATTTATTTACTTTTGTTATATTTTATTGATTTAAAATAATTATATTTTTTTCACCTCTTTTAAATGCATTGCTTGTTTATCAAAGTGTTCAGAATGACAAAGTGCTACAAGTCTGCCATAAATGCACGTAATGCAGATGTTGTAAAATGACTATGCAAGCCTGTTGCATAATCATGATCTCAATATCAATCAACATGATCGTGATCCGGACTTTTGAGATAATCGAGCCCTAATTCATGTGTAGATTTATTTTTGTGCCTTTAATGGATAGATAGGACAGTGGATAGAGTCGGAAATCAGGGAGAGAGTGGGGACTGACATGCGGGAAAGAAGCCACAGGTGGGAGGTGAACCCGGGCCTCCCGCTTGAGACGACAGCCTCCATGCATGGGGCGCGCGCACTAACCACTGCGCCACCAGCGCCCCACCTAATTCATGTATAACACTTATTATTTGCAGTATGATATGAACAATTGCTTAACTGAAGTTATTGAGTTTTCACAAACAAGATGTGATTACCTCTCATTATTAACATTATTCTATCCTAATGTTCGGCGCCCAATTTAAGAAGAGACTATCACCGTCTACTTGACAGCTTTTGAGACATGAGCTGTTGCAGCAAATGTGAATATAGCAGAAGTTCTAAAGTTAGCTCCCAAACGACCCCCAAACACAACCACAGTGACAAAAGGAGGCAAAACAGGAAATCTTTGTGCCGAGAGTGTGTGTTGGGAACAGATGACCAGGAAGATAAAAAGCGCTAACAAAGTGGAAACTTCCACTAAGGGATGTTATTTTGCCTTGTGTGTGTTTTTTTTCTTCTCATTTCTGTTTCACAAAGCCCTGTGTTTCCTGGAAAACACAGAAAGAGGTAGTTGGTTTAATTTTGATGAAAAACCGAATACTGTGAGTCTTGAACAGTCTCCTACATTATATGCAGCTACTGACGCTTCTGTGCTCCCTCAGTCATACATGATGTGACGTAGTCGTGTTAATGTTTAAACCTGCTCCCCTTGAGTTAATGCTTTACCCTGTGAGTACGGTTTAAGATTGTATGCAACATGTCAGAGAGCTAGGTAAGGAGGCCAGGGGGTAGCTGTTTTTTTTAGGGGGCTCATTACTGTTGAAAGTAGCAGAAGTCAAATATGATTGGTAGAGAAGTAATTGAATTATTCCTGTGTTTTTTATTTCTTCTGAAAACCCCTCTGCCTCAGTTCAGGATCAGACCTTCACTTCCTCTTGGTCATCTGCTTCCCCTCCTTCTCCCTCTCTTTCTCTCTCCCTTACTCTCTCTTTCTCTCTGTCTTTCCCTCCCCCTCTGGATAATCGAATGAATGATTCTGAATGATTACTTGACGAGGAGTTCCTGGCCCCGCCTTACAAGAGAGTTAGTACAGCAATGAAAGCAATTAGACAGTTGCCTATCCAACACACTGGAGTACAGGCATTACTGTCGTCCTGTGATATAACATGTACAGAGGACCTTAGAACTGTTTGATGATCATGAAGAGAGATCTCTAACAAATCCTAGGGGAGCAAAATAGGCACTGTGGAGAACTTTGGTAAGCGTCACTTTTTCTGTTTCTATTTTTATTGGGAAAGTTTGTGAAAAAGGTGAGCTTGGCATAGAGATTAAAGTTAAACCTTTTGTTGAAGGTTGTCTGTGTATACTACTGAATGTCAGGATGGTTGCTGTTTCTGATCTCAGCAGGAACGTTTTATTTTTGACGTAAATAGTTTAAATTGACATTGTCCTGTTATTTGGTCACCTGTGAAAGCCCATAAATGAATGAAAACACCTGTTTGCCTTTCAGACGGTCTTTCATGAGAATGTTGATCTCTGTTTGTGGTGTTTGGAAAGATAGCAGTATGACGACCAAGGTCTGTGTTCTTTGGACAGTTAGCATAGATTGTTAGGGTTGGGGTCAGATGGCGCCTGGCTGGGTGAGAATTTCACAGCTGCACATGAAAGAGGAGCGACTGTGGGATGGTAAATTGTGGTTGAGAGTGACGGATTGTGTAGACAATGGCGTAACAGAACTTGTTTTGGTGCTTCTTATGGATCCATACACTATTGATGAGCATGCATACAGGAAGCATGCTTGCAAATGTGAACTACACTCTCAGGAGGAGCTCTTAATGTTAATAAAGCTCTCTGTCTTTGAAGCATTTGGTAAGCTCAGATAGTGTTAACAGAACCAGGCACAAACTGGGCTATTTTTATCGCTCACTTAAAACATGGGTCACATGCACACTGTCTTTACATTACACAGCAGATGTCAGTTTGCCAGTTTATTTGTAGCAAAGTAGGAATGCACAAATGTTACCTCCACAGTATGTGCCCAGCTGTACAAAACAACTGCTGTTTTTTATTTTTTTGTTTTTTTTAATAGTAGAGAGCTTTTTGGTCTTACTGCTGGTTTTGCATTGCTGCACCTGTTTGTGTACTGACTGAACAACATTTACTTACCACCTGGTTTGGGAACATTTGAACTGTGGTTATTTCTCATTATTTACTATTGTGTAAATGGATTTTGAGAAATTCTGACATTATGAATTTTTGGTTGACATCTGTGGTTTTAAAATGAATGATTACCTAAGAAGTTTTCTGTTGCAGCAGAGGATTTAAGTACAGTTGAATAATTAAATAAATATCCTAGGAACTAAAATTATTATTATAATGTCAAATACAAAATTGACTTATGTTTCTTCCTCAGGCATGTTGCTTTGCATGTTTGCAGGCATTGTCCTGCATATTTTTCTGTATTTATTTTAGCAGATGATCCAAGTGCTGAACCATAAAACCACAAAACCATTTTGTTCATATTTCTTATTAGACCTTTTGAAGGAAATTTGGCACATTGAGCTGCAAAAGAATGAAGAAATGGTAAAGTCATACAATTATCAATGATAACTTCCCCCAAAATCCACAGAAACCTGTTTGTTATGAACTATTTTGCCGTCTTGTGATAATACTTGCAAAACACTCAATAGAACGTGGAACATGTTTAATAAGACACATGTGTTGTACAAGGCCCTGGTGTGCTAATGCAAGGTTAGTCCTTTGTTGTCCGTTAAAACTAGGCGTCTATTTTCCGTTGAATTCTTGAGCTTCGGTTCTACTGGAAGAATTGAGACTTAAAATGCTCACTGTTGTGTTTCTGACCTGTGTGGGAAGATGGGGCGCTTGCACACAAAGCAATGATGTGATGTTTCAGTTTAACAAAGATTTGTTCTTGTTTCTTTTTGGAGAGAAGAGAAATAGGGGTTGACTCCACCAGGGGAGCAGCGCTGTGCTGCGGACATATTGACAATTAATATGTTATCCCAGTGAGCTGGGAGACACAGTTTCTGCTGTGGGTGTTTTTTAAGATGGAATGGTTCACTAGAACACAACACAGACACACACCTCAGACAGTGTTGCTGTGGCTTCAGCCTTTTTGACTTGGTGGTCCTCTGTACAGAAGCTTTTACTCACCATTTTCTCTCAGTTCATTACTCGCCATAGTCAGCTTCAATTTTTGTCATTGGTGCAAGAATAGAAGTTTAATCTCCTTTACTTGATGGTTTAATTGGACAATAAATCGAAACACCAGCAAGACTCTGATGTCTTCTGATCAGGGTCTGCTGGTTGTTCCTAGCAGTAGACTTAAAACTAAAGGAGAATGTGCTTCTCAGGTTGTTGCTCCTAAACTTTGGAACTGTCTACCACTGGAACTGAGAACTGTATACTCTGTGGACCTTTTTAAAAAGCAGTTGAAGTCCCATCTGTTCAAACTTGCCTTTGTTTGATCTGTCTCTCTGCTATTATGTAATTATCTGTATTTAATGTCTTCTGTCATGACAGAAAAAGTACATCATAGCCTCCAACATGTAGTTGGTAAGTTGTAATATTGTAACTTCATTGAAACTGCTTTCTCAGTCAGAATACAAAGCAGAGAGCTGGATTTCACCATAGAGCCTCGTTATTGGGTAGACCTCTGTGAGTATTATTCACCCTGTAAGCCCTTCTTATCCTTGACTAAAAACACGTCCAGTCTCTGTGACTAGCTATCTTTGCAGCTCAAGCAGAAGAGTCTGGGATCAGTGGGCTGCAAAGGGAAAACTTTTGTGAAGCAGGCCCATAGAGGAAGCTGTCCATGCTGTGACATCTCTGACCTCCTTTTATTTAGTGTGCAGATAGGAAACAGAATCATAAAGTCTCCACAGGAAGCAGAGGAAGACTCAAATCCTTGCAGGGAAGAGGATGGAGCCTTCAGATGCAGCCAAAAAAGTGCAAGGACGGGATTTGTCTACGATTATGAGCCCTTCACAGCAATTGGGGACAGAATCATCAGGGCAAGTAATGGGAGTGGAGAGACGATACAAGTTGTAAAGCCCCAGATAAATTATGTCTTTCCTCTTGTGACAGGATATTGTTAAGGGCATGAAAGATCATTTTCAATCAGGGTCAATTACAGAGGGGAAAGCAGTTGGTCAGCTGACGTGAGCACCAGGTGTTAATTGCGCTACAAACAAATCGGTGCATAAATGTAACAATGGCTGATAGTAATAATGTCAGCAAACACACACACACATCACTTATTAAGGTGCTGAGTTTAAAACAATCACTAGTTATGATGCAAACAAAGACTTGCAACACTCTACACTCTGCGAGTCTTTGTTTGCATCTTGATAGTAATAATGCCCAAACGGATGAAAAAAAAGACCCGCATTTATTTGCACCTTGAATAACTCAATAACCTCTAAAGTAATGATTCCACAGTTATTTGACGGGGTGCACTCCCACTTAATTTTTGTAAACATTAGCGCTCACCCTTTAGTCCTCCCCCCCCACTGATTTAGCAGTGGCAGTTAAGAGTGCCTGGGACAACCTGATTGCATTGAACAGGAAGTTGGAGGAGGGAGAGGTCACAAACTACAGACCCTCACACAGACTGCAGCAGATGATAAAGATAGAAGGCGCAAGCGACAACAAAAACAACACTGCACTTACTTACTCACATTCAGTATCTTAAATACTACAAGACAAAAAGTGAAACCAGCTCCTGAGGACAAACGGCTTACAAGGTATGCCAATCGTACTTTGTCGGATCTGCAAATTATGTTGTGGCTCTTCGGTTAAGGTTAGTGGCATTTGAATAGATTTTAAGTAAAAGGTTGATACTGGAAGATAGCTTATAACAGGCCCACTCGGGCCAGCCAAAATACTGCTTTTAAAAAATACAAGTAACACATAATTCTTAATTTCATATCATTTTCTTGTGAAACTGGTGTTTTGTCTGTGATTCTTGTGAGGTCTTCTCGTTATTTACTGCTACAGCATCATTTCATTAGTGCCCATGGGTGCACGTGTGTCAAAGTTGAATGGCAACCGCAGCCAAGAGCCTCACTTCTAGCGCTCACTACACTCGGATTGTAGAAATATTGAATATGGATTATGCGAAGAACTCAATAAATTAGACTCTCTCTCCTCGTTCCAACCAATTCTCTTCTCAGCTTCATGCTGGATGCTGGCCTTAATTGGAGGTCTGTTGTAGAAGTTTGTTTATTGATGTATATTCAAATTGCTTATCACAGATAACACCAAGAGGCATTACAAATATTTATTTTCATAGTTTTACATAAAAGCAGCTTTTGTTTGTTTTTGTTTGCGCATATTTTAGCCCAGTCATGATAAGGAAGTCATCCAGAATCCAGATTTTCTTTTCATGGTGAATAGAATGTTCTCACCTCTTATTGATATACATTCAGCAGAAACAGAGTGGTGGCTTTACGAAACAAAACCCATGCATGCATATATCAACAGAACAAATCAGGAGTGTTTACCAAGAGGTCAGAAACTGGTTGTAGAATTGGCTGACTCTTTACCACTGTCCAGCATACTGGACCTCAGACATGCATGACTTTTACGGAAGTCCCCTCTCCTCCCAGCAGGCTGAAGATGGCTGATGACGTTGGATGTGCAGCCACACTCAGCCAAAGGCCATGCACTTTTAATTGTATGTTAACTGCCCTCTGTGGTGTTCAAGGATGTAAAAATAGCTGTTTAGCAAGAATCCTAGTCATGTCTAGCTAACAAAGACTAATTTATACCAGTTGTAGCACTGAGCATAGAGGAGCTTTTGTCCCTCCCATTCTTCTCCTTCTGCAGACCTCGTCATAGAGGCCATGAGCGCCAAAACCTCTGACGCTCTTGACACTCCTCTCTTAAAAAAGCCTTTGTTCAAAATAGTCTTACGGTCCTGAGGCTGCTTATGTGAGGCTCGGGGAAGCTCTGTGGTCTACAAGAAAGCATACTTGTTTACTGCATCTGTGTCAGATTGCAGAGTCATGGAAATATTTTTGAGGTATTTGTTTTTTTGCTTCTCTGCGTCAGAAAATGCTATAATTTAATATTCCACTGTTTTCTCAAATAGTTAAGAAAATGTCATGTGCATTCCTTGAATTTTATACCTTGATCCCCCTGCCAAACCCTAGATATCTCCAAAGATAAAATAAAGATGGAGGGAAACAGAAAATTATTATTCTGGCTCTGTTAGTTTTCTGTTGTTTAACCTTTCTTTTACATTTTGAGTCCCTTTATGCCCATTAACACCGAAATAACTTTTTGTCTAGTTACATGACCTTCTTAATTGAAACTAGTGAGACAGTAAGATTAAAATGTCTTTAGATAAAGCACTACAACTGAGTAATAGATCTATGCATATTTTCCCACATAAATGCTGAGTCAAGATAAGGCCACCACTTTCTCACTTACAGTTTTCTCACCTCGTTTTTAGCGTCTTTCCTACTAAACTCCCTTAACAGTACACAGATAAATACTGACCCACTGCTATATGTTTAATTTCCTGCTTGAGAGAGTTGGACTGTGTGCAGAGTGTGTAGTGAAGAGCAAAAGAAGACAGATTTAATCATAATCATATCAACTGATCATACAAGCTGGTCTGTCTTCTCTTTGTCCATACAATGCTGTTGGATAGTGATGTCTGACAGATTAAACAGCAATATATATTTTTTTGTTTTCATGAAGAATCTTGACCGTCTCTCCCCTGTCCTCACCCAGTGCTCGCCCTATCACTGTTTCTGATGCTGTGTTTTTCTGAACAGAGAGGCTGTCCTAGTCAGAATGAGTCAGTGCAGCTGGGGTGCAGGTCATTTACCCACAGCCCACTCAAATGGGACAGATGGCCAGACCACTCTCATGCTGCTAAGTGCTAACTAGGCATCCAGTCTCTGTGAGCTAAGCTATATGGACCAGTTGGCACACGAATGAAAATACTGGTATCAAAAAACACACCTGCTATGTCCTGAAGACACAATCCTGTGTCCTAACTGTGGTTACTGCAGGATTGTAGAGATTAAAAATGGCCTGTTTTACTCTCATTTACCATTAGACATATTAGGTTATTAGTCAGTTTAAGTATGCAGTATTACAGTGTCTGATGACAGCACATGTACATTAGCAGTTAGTTCACTCAAAGGCTTTTTAGGCTGCATTAAGCTATCCAAACCATGAAGCACAATTAGCTTTTAAAGTGCAGTAAAACTGGAGTTGGTGGTGCTTAAGTGGGGCTGGCTGGATGGTTCACCAGCAACATCTTTTGAATAAATTAGATCAAACCTTGTTATAGGAAAATGTTATTTTAATCAGCTTGAGGCCAAAACATAAAGTGAATTTCAAATGTCTGAGGTGTTATCATTAGGACTCTAACCATTGTTTTAATCAACATATATTAATGTCATATTGTGTTGTTTATTTTTTGTTTCCCAAAAAATGGAACTAAACAGGACCATTCCAATATCTGATAGAATAAAGCTATTGGTTATTTATTCAAAAGTTTAAAAAAAAGTTGATTATAAAGAGGATAAAGTCTTTAACTGAATATTTCCATGATTTCTTACCTACATCTTCCCAGAACATACTGGTAATCCATCAGCTTTGTAAGGAGTATTTGTCAGAAAGTACAATTATAGCATTAGGTTTAGACATGGTTGAATATTGTATCCAGAGGCTGGTGCTAGAAGTTCAGCTAATCTCTCATATATATCCTCCTGTGGTCATTATTTTCTCTCTGAAACCTTTGCGAGTCTTGCTTTTTGCATATTTTCTGTCTCCTTTGCACTTCATCTACTTTGCTGCCCCATCATTTGCCCTTTTCATGCTCCAGTGTTGTTGGGTCAAGAGGCCTCTGACGGCAGTGTGACTCCACTCAGTTGGCATCTAGTCCAAACCCTCCCACCCTTCCTCTCCCCTGTCATCGTCTGAGTCAGAACCTCAATGCCCCCTCTGTCTGGTCCCCATAGGATGTAGGACCTGGGTGGCCGAATAGAGGGTGTCTTCCCCTGTCTCACCCTATCAGAAGACACTTGCTTGGAGAGAGTGGGGGCTGTGGGGGTAAAGAGGGGGTGGTGGGGACAGCTGCCATGCTAGGGGAGCCCTCCCCATCCCAGTCCAGTATCGTCCCATGCTGTCCCATTCCCAATGCTGGGGCAGTTAGCACTTGACTCCTGCCAGCTGAAGTGGGCTTAGTGAATGTTGAGTGAATGAAAGGTTCAGAGTATGTTAAGGGAATATTGAAATGGATGTATCATGCAGTCTGGTTAAGAGAAGTTGGGATCCATTCACTACTATGGAATATACAAACCAAAAAGCAGGAGCAGATGCCTCAATATGTTCTTCATGAGCCCTAAGAGAAGGTATGTATAAAGGAGCCTCAACTACCAAATATGTGGGAATGCTCATCTTGACATATCGTTTAGGTGTCACATTTAGGCAATGTGTTCATTCATATTGGTGGTCAGTGTGTTAAAATATACACCTCAAGCAATGTTACAACTTCAAAATCAGTGCATCATGTGATACATTATTTTGTTAAAAAAAAAGGACAGTTCAGATGGAATTTGGTACAGTGGCTGTACTTATTTTAATCCATTAATTGTCAGCGACCCTGGGTATTTTAAGGCTATGTTAACAAGTCAACTTTAACCAGTAAAGTGAAACCAGGTTAATTCTGCAACGTGATTGGCAGAAACCTGATTTATGTTAATGCAATTCCAAAAAGACTAGCATAAGATGTTGTTGCATGCATGACAAAGTTCACACTATAAACATGTTCCTGAGAGAGATGATTCACAAGATAGTAGATCACTTCTACTAGATAACTTTTTGTTTTAAAATAAGAAAATGTGAACTGCATAAGGAATGACTCTTCATGTCAGTGTCTGAGCTGAACCAGTAGTTTGTTTTTTTTTTAATTTTAGAAACAATGTGGGGAAAAAGTGCCTGTTCTCCCACTGGGCTGTCAGTCAAAAGTTATTGCTAAAAAAGAGAAAAGAAACACCCCAGGCTGAGGTTCACATCATTCATACACTTGAAATCTGCCCCGATTGGATCATAAAATATGATGGGAGGTAGAGGAGCAATGTGATTATTGTCTGGCTGCAGTAAAATGTGGAATTTCCAGTAACCATGTTTTGGGGATTAATGTAAATGTGACTTCCTGCTGTAACCTGATTTCTCCCATTTTCTTTTTCGTCTTGTGTATAAAATTGCAGAAAGTATTTCTGTGCATGTCAACGAAACACACTATTCCATCGGGTTAGAGTTGCTTTCGCTATGTAGCAGTGTTGGCCTTGTTCACAGGATAGTGAAGGGTTGTTTCTTCTGCAGTTTGTCACTCTTTTCAGCGTTTTCATTTGTGCATCATTTTAAGTTGCTTATTTTTTCATGCATGCATCTGGGGCAGAATGTGTGGCACTAATTAGTGATATAAAACTCCAAATGCATGTAAATGTTCATGAGGAAATCTGTGTGAAAGTCCACAGATGGCGGAGAGATGCTCAAGCGAGCACACCGCTTGTTATTGTGAGCTACTACTGTCTGTAAGCATGCTAATGTGGCTGTGCAGAAACAGTGGATGCAGATTCTCTTCAAGGCTGCAAAGCATTCTTTTGAACTGGGACTGACCCCTAACTTCCACTACCAGAGGATATGAGAAATAAATAATATTGGAATCATTTAGTGGCCGACTGTTCTAGAATTGAACAAGTGTTGATGCATCCTCTTTTCTATTATCTTGTTACCGTAATTATTTCCTAGATATAATTATTTTTTCCCATGATTAATACATCTTTACTTTTTTGACAGTTAATTTCATAAAATAATCACATGACTTCCTTTGGCTTTAACTGCTGCTTTATGATAATCTTTTCCTTTTGATCACACATTCATGAAGTGAGAGATTCTGTTTTGTTTTTTTTAGGTAATTTGTTTTCTATTGTATCTCCTTTTATAGAGGTACATTTTATATGGTTTAACTTTTATAACATGATGTTCTTTGAGAAGTCCAGTAGTCATTTTCCAGAAACTACAAATCTCCACCACCTTTGTGTCTTTATGATTCCTGTATACAGTATATTAGCTGGTCTGCTATGTGAGTTTTACTTGGAATATATGTATAGAATAGAATAGAATATATAATATTGACTTTATTGGGAGGTCTCAGTATAGTTTTTTGAATCTGTGAATCAGTTTCTGGTTTTATTTTTTGATCCAACATCTATGAGGCTTCTTTTTTAAAATCTCTAAACTATAATCAACCTGATGTTTCTCATTAGTTTACAAGGAACTCCTGATCCAAATACTGCAGAGCCCTTTTGTTAAACAGGTCTCACCTCTTGCCTCCGTCTGCAGCATGTACAACTTACCATTTTGTCAACACTCTCACTCTAGGCGGGCCTGGACTCACTGTAACCTTAGCTCTGGGTCCTTCTGTTCCCCACAGGGTAACTTGACCCAAGATTGCTTTGTCATGTACCAGAGAGAGAATGAGAGGTGCCTTCTCCACACCCACCGCCTTTGTCCCACCAACACAAACACGGACCTGTCAGTGTTGTTTTTGCACGTTCACTTCAACTTTACAGTTAAAAATGTAGTATTTAAATATGCCTGCCTTAACGGTTGTATGTTGAATAGGTTTACGCCTCATTTGGTCAGTGTGTATATGTGTGTGTGTGTGTGTGTGTGTGTGTGTGAGAGAGAGATTATATAACAGTGCTTTTGAAATGCAGCGTGTGAAACGAGCTGCATGTGTGAGTGCAATATGTCAGTGTGGGATGTGAATAGTGTTTTCCTTTTCTGTGTTAGTGTGGTATTTATTGTTTCAGTGTTGTTTGTCCCTGTGATTCCTGTATGTCTTGTGTGTGTGTGTGTCGCCTGCAGTTTGAATCAGGGGGCTTTGCAGGGCTGCTTGTTTCTTCATTCTGTTTGTGGAGGAAAGGTCTGATGCTCTTCATGCTGTCTCAGTGTAGGGCTTGGCCAGATAACAAAGGACACCCCGAAGAGGGAAAAACAGCCAAGGGATAAAAAGAAAAACCCCAAGGCTACAGCATCATTAATACACTTCAAATCATACCCCCAAAACAACAGCAACAAACTTTCACTTTGCATTCCTTATATTCTGATCCTAAGCCTTCTAAACTGTTTGAATGATTGACAGGATCTGATAGAGAAAAAGCCAAGATTGAGATTTAACTCACACTTTTAACATTCTGGGAAAGTTTTTCAAGGTCGAATTCTGAACTATTCTTTCTGCAAAACTTTCAGTTTCCATGTATACCTGCCATAGCTTTAAGGAATGTGTCCAAGAACTATTTACTAGGTCTTTGAAGGCTGCTTATTTTGAACCATTAGCATAACATTCATATGCCATGACTCTCCTAAATCAAGAGTTCATGAACTACGCAAGCCTGCATTTAAATGAATTGCTGCAGGGTATGATCTAAATAAAACTACAAACACTATGAGTTGGAAAACACTGCGCTCTGTTTGCTTAGCATCAAAACTATTCTGCCTCTGGCTTATTATTTATTTTTTAAGGCCGTAAGAGGCTTTTAACTTGTACTTTACTTTTTTATCTTTGAGACAACAACTTGTGACGTGAATGCTGCATGATATGTTAACAAGATCAGAAGCTGTATGAATTTTGCTTTCATATACTTAAAAAGCTGTGTATTTTGAAACATATTCAAGCTAATGGACGGGATGTACTTTAGGACAAGTATTGTTCTTGTAAACCAGGATTCATTTCATTTTCACTGCTTGTACCATCAGTCTGTTGACATATTTGTTCGATATTTATTTTTGGTTGCTTTGCTAATTGTCTAGATTTTTTTTTTTTACTACACCGTCTCAGTCAGATACTAGATGTAAATGAGTCTTCACAGGAAATATGCTGTTGTTGGTCTTAGTTGTTTTTAAATGTTAAAAATCCCACTTGAAAGGGATATATTGCCTGACATTGTTTTGAGAATACCTAATTGCCTGTTTCCTTTTATGGATTGAGCTATCCACTCCAATCAGGGTGCCATATCAAACTATGCAGCTTTTGTTCTGGTTGTCCCAGACACATTTTTCCTGGTTCAGGCCTGTTCCCTCTGGCTCATGCAGCTGGTGGAGAATGCACACAGAGACACAAGCTATGCTAGTACACATTGGCTATACTGGAAAAATAAAGCATTGGGCCAGCCAGTGGTCAGTTGGAAATGGAGCCGTCATTGTGAGAACACACATATAACCTTTGGCCTCATTTCTGTGCTCACCCTGCAGGCATGGAAGAAGCGGTGGTTTGTTCTTCGCAGTGGCCGTTTGACAGGCGACCCAGACGTGTTGGAGTATTACAAGAATGACCATGCCAAGAAGCCCATCCGCGTGATCGATCTCAACTTGTGTGAGCAGGTATGATTCCTGATGACTGTTGGCCTGCATATGAACCCAGTTTTATGCTTATATGATTCTTTCTTTAATGTGATCTATTTTAACTAATCACGGTTTAAGTTTGGGTCATCATAGGTATTGATAAATGATTAAAAAATATATACACTGATTTAATCTGCTTTCCCCCCTTTTTCCTCAAATCAACCTTGTGTGTTCGTGCATGTAATCATGTATATGTATATGTATATGTGTGTATATATATATATATATATATATGTGTATATATATATATATATATGTATGTATATATATATATATATATATGTGTGTGTATATATATATATATATATATATGTGTGTATATATATATATATATATATATATATGTGTATATATATATGTGTATATATATATATATATATATGTGTATATATATATGTGTATATGTGTATGTGTGTGTGTGTTCAGCACCAGAGGTTGCTGCCTGAGTTACAAAGGCATGCTGGGCAAAGCATGGTTAAGTCTTACATGCTTATTACCTGGGATTTGGCCTCCAAAAGCTTGTTTAATGACCTAATAGTCAGAATATGCAAAGGTATTCAATTCACTCTCATAATAATAAGAGATTGAGTTATTTCTAAGAATAAAAAAGCTTAATGCCTGGATTATTTGTTTTGAAAATGTATGCTCATGTATCACTCATGTAAATTATTGCTTTTTGTTACTTTTATTCTTTTTGACTAATTCTGTGATAAACATCTTAATAAAGACTCATTTGTTACCCCTTCAGGTGGACGCTGGGCTGACTTTCAACAAGAAGGACTTGGAGCACAGCTTCATATTCGACATTAAGACCATTGACCGTGTCTTCTACCTGGTGGCTGACACCGAAGAGGAGATGAATAAGTGGGTTCGATGTGTTTGCGACATCTGCGGTTTTAACCCCACAGATGATGGTAAGTCCCATCAATGTTGCTTTATCCAGTCAACTCTTAGTTAAGAGATTAGATTCAAACCAGAATTATTATATTGTGTGTTGTTTAAATGATTAAATAGATCATGATATGTTTTCTACATTTACCTTATCAGTATATTTCTCAATAATATGAGAACACTGTCAGTGTTAGTATCCTGGAAAAGCAAGGAGCCTGAAGAAACCAAAAACATTTTACATGTGCCTAAGCTACCTTCAACATTTTGTTGCATTTCCCTTTCTTTGTGAAGATATTTACATTAGTTAAGTCACTGAATTAAACCCTTTAACTTAAAAATGTGTGCATTTCATTCCCTTTTTGGTGAAGATTGACGACCTGTAATGTTCATGGTTCAAGAGGTTCTTACTGGAAGCCGAACTGTCAGCAAAGAGTTTGTCTTCTCCAAAAACAAAAACAGGATCGTATTGGTAAAAACACTAAATAAAACAGTGACACATTAACTTCCTCTCAGATGCATTACTTTGTCTTGCTGAGAGGGTTAGATAAAACAGTTCTCACCAAGTTTAATGATCCATGTGTTGATCCATTTGTTGTATTGAAGCTCATGTTACTTTTGTTCTGAGTACTGGATTATCAAAGCATTGTGTGCCTGTCGATCTCACTGTTCCTCATTCTGTCTTTCCCTCTTATCTAATTCTTATTTTCTCTACTTTGAAATTGCATATCCCTTTTATTCACTCTGTATCTCTGTCTTTAAGCCTCATTTTAAGCTTGGCTATCTACATCCCAGTCTTCTCTGCAAATAATGTGTGGTGTTTTTTTAGTGTAATGAGGATTGGCAAAAAAAGGTGCACTCGTTTGTTGTCTGACGGATCATGCCAGTGAGGTTGTTGACTCACTAAATAACGTACGTTTCAAACCTGGCAATTGTGTTTATTGATTATGCCGCTTCAAGTCCCCCCCCCCCCTCCCTCTAGAGTATTGTGACATTTTCTCCAGTTGGTTACATAGATGATGTTACAGGACAAGCCGGATACCAACATTCATGGCTCCTTTTCAACAGGATTGTTGAAACTAGCTGTTCATTATCTGATGTGAAAACAGTGTGCACAGTCAAGGAGAAACTGGGTCTTGAGATCACTATTTTGCAGATGGCTTCCTTTGCAGTTATTATTATAAAATAATGTCCCTGGCTCTCCCTTTTGCGCTCACTTGCACTTCTCTGTATGTGTGACCCAACTCCCACTCTTCTGTCGTGTGTGGCCAAACTAGAGTGCTTCATGGCTCGGCAGATATTAGAAGAGGTGGGGAACATTAGGAGAGCTGGGGAAGGAACACTTACAGGAGAAGAGGGGATTTTCCTTTTTTCCCGTGTGAATCATCACTCAGCTTCAACAAACAAATGAAAAAAAGGAGATAGTGGAGGAGGGAGAGGAGCAATTGATGCTCTGTAAGGATAGAAGTGTACTCTTAAAAGAAGACAACAAGGGTCCTTGTGTGAGATAAAACCATGTCGGTTATAGAAGACAGTGGGAGGAGAATTGTGAAAAGAGAGAAAAATGAGAAAGCTGTGGAATGAAAACAAAAATATAAACCAGCGAGCATACACATCAGCCACCTTGGCTCTCAGTGCAGTGCAACAATCAGTGTCAGAACAGTCAGAAGGGATTGACAAGGACTAAGATATCTGGAAACTTATTGTGACAATGCAGAGAGTCATTGAGGAAATGCTTTCCTTGTAGGAGTGTGTGGGTTTCTGAAGGTTAACACCACATTCCCTCTCTTATCTACCAATACAAGTTTTTCAGTGGGTCACATACATGTATGTGTCAGAGGTGTCATAAATGTCACACATACATGACGTCCGTCAGCTGAAACGGAAAATGTTTAATTTCAAACGGTATATCAACCCAGATTGAATGTTAGGGTGAAGAATTTGTTTTTTGATGAATATGTTTGAAATTTGCGTCCCTTGTGTTTTTTTTTTAGCTGCAGGGAGAATCATGCAAGATCTTTCTTCGTGTTGTATGACCGTAAGCTAGCGCAGATATGAAACTTATTGTTGATATAGTGTCAGTGTCAAAATGCAGCTAATGACTATAGACGATTACTTCACACCAGTGCTTCCCGAAGTGTGGGCCACGCCCCCCTGGTGGGTCGTTTGGGTACTGCAGGTGGGCTGCGAAAAGCCCTCCACCAAGTATAAAAATAAAATAAATATCACAATAATGATGATTTACCATGAGTGAACCCTTTAAGTGATTAGTATGGCTTATCATGACTATTCATGGACATAATGTTTAGTAAACTTCTGTGTCTCTCTTGCCATAATATCATGTTGCCATGTCCAATAATTTACCCTTACTGAAAGTGATAGCTGTAGTCATAATTTTTATTTTAGAACGGGCCCCGGCATACTTTTGTATTTCAAAGTGGGCTGCGGCAGTCTTAAGTTTTTTGGAAAAGCTGCTTTACACTACGCTGTATAACAGCTTGGGTTCTATTTAATGTGAAAGAGTTTTCATTGGCAAAAACAACCTTCTGTTTACTCTCTTCATAATATTATCAGTCCTCAACATCACTCACTTTGTCTCAATGGGATTCATTGGTCCATAATATGAGCAGTTAAATGACAGCGAGTCTTAGGCTAACAACAAGTTGGAACAGTTTATGGAAATACATGCTTTGGTATTACACACATAATACAGGCAAAACAAAAGGCAGTTTATCCATTGTAAGAGGTCAATAATGGAAATTCGGTAGAATGAGTCCAATATGTTGACTTGAGTTAATAAAAACATCCAGTGGAATCCAGTTAAGACCATTTCAGGTAAATAAGAGAACAAACTTGACCCATTCCATGAAAGTGTTTTTTTTTGTGTTTTTATCACATACACCTTGCACTGATTTTCACCTGTATGCCAGGCTCTGCCAGGACCAACACAAACTAATAACTTATTTTAGAAGGCATGCATTCATAGTAAAACTTTCAGCTGTGTTATTTCCTGATGTAGGTGCTTATACTCCTTTTGTGTCCCACAGAATACTTTATTTTTATGGTCTTTTCCAATGACACAGAAGACGTATGAGAACCTAGTCAGAGTTTAGGTGAAATCAACCTGATGCTTTCCATAAGTGATTATGTGGTTAATGATAATCTAATTTGTTCATAGTGCTACTCTGATTATTAAAAAAATGTCACTCACTGACATCTACTATGACTTATGGATTCTGATGACATCTCATTTTTTGTGATCTATTAAACTGCTGGAATACAGCGAAGACAGTCTATTTTTTCATATGGCCTTTTTTCACCTGGACTGTTTTCCATTAAAGTGTATGTCTTTGTTTTGTTGTCACTAGAGGTGATAATTCATTCAGTGGCAGCCCTTGCCTCAACAATCAGCTGTAAAGAAAACCCTGTTCATATTTGACCTTTTAGTGCTTGAAGGTACAAATTATTTGATAAACTGAAAGAGATAACACAGAAACATAAACATTCATGAGGAAGTTAAACCCAACCTTCTTTTTTTTTCTCCTCCAGAAGCAGCAAAAGCTGCTCACCAGGCGGTCATTGGAGGCCTGGTGGTGGATACCCCCCCTCACCCAGCACTGGGTAATATTGTCGGCCCAGCAGCAATGCTGACCAATGTCCCCCCTCCATATCAGCCTGTCAGCGTGCGACACCTAGACTCACAGTCCAGCACAGAGGAGCCCCAGGATTACCTGTGGCTGGTCAACTGTGAGAGTAAAAAGCCAGAGCCCAACAGGTGAGATTGTTCTGTCATTGTATATTTATATGATACGTGTGAAGCTTCATCTTTACTGCATTTGAGTATTGCTGTTCCATAAGCATTTTTGTACATTTTTCCAGACATTTCTTCTCTTTTGTAAATGTATCTGCACTGCCACTCTCGTCCTTTTCTCTGCTGTGTGCTGTGTAGCTCAGTGCAGCTTCACTCTCCATTGGAGGGAGACCAAGAGTATTTGCTCCTGGAGGAGTGTGAGAGCAAGACTCTTCCTCCACAGGCTAGTCTGTGAGTGGCCAGCCATCCAGCTGGAACTGCTTGCTTGTGTGAAGTATTACACATGTGTTTTAAGAAGAGACAGAAACGCTTGCACTGCTTTGTACTAAATGCTGCGTTTGGGTTTACACGGTTTCTGCAAGGGATTCTTAAGGCTAGATCTGAGATGCTTGAATGTTTACTTGTTCTCCTTGTAGATCAGAACAGACTGAGTTGTATTTTACTTAACACTTTACACTGATTTTGTTTTTAGATGCATGTAAATGCAAGACAATAGTTCTTCAGTTAACCCCAAATTAGATGCTTATATTGGCAAATGTGCTAAGATCCGTCTGTTATAACTTCAGATGACTAACAATGGCTTGAAGGTTGTGCTGTGAAGGTTTTCCATAACTGATGGGTTTCTCAGTTATTGGAATTAAATATTTATTTTTAGGTCTGTATGTGTATTTACTTTCAGAGCCCATGCTGAGTGTTCAAAGTCTACCTCTTCAGAGACAGACCTGAATGACAACGTCCCCTCTCACCGCACACCCACCTCCTCCACCTCCTCTGCTAAACACACCTCGCACAATGGCTTCTTCCCACAGCACCCGGCCCCAGCCTCCGCCTCTTCCATCTACGACTCGCCTCCATCACGCGGTGCCTCGCTCTCAACAGACAGTGGCCTTTACCACCTCCCACGCAGCTATTCCCAGGACACTGTGCTGCTCCCAAAGTCTGCCTCCTCCCCTTCGGCCAATCCGGACAGCGGGGAAGGCTCCGAGCTCTATGTCTTTAACACTCCGTCGCGGAAGCCCTCAATGGAGTCACAAATACGCAACCTTTCCATCAGTTACGATATCCCGCCTACGCCTGGTGCGAACTGTACCTACCAGGTGCCCCGCACTTTGTCGGTGTCCACGGGTGTTGGAGGCTCAGAGGGAGGGGGAGATGTAGTACCCCCTCCAAGACCACCTAAGCCTTCGCTCAGTTCATCCTCAGGACCCCCACCTCCCCCTGCTGAGCGCTCACCTACGGACACCTATCATGTGCCACGCTCAGCCTCAGAGACTGACGGAAACTACTGTGTACCTACTAGTGCCGGGAATAAGGCTTTACGAAGCAACACTATCGGCACTGTGGACTGTTCACGCCTACGCAAAGGTTTGTGTTGGGACGAGTATACGTCTTTTCCTTTTATTCTACAGATTTTCTATGCACTTGAGCCCTGCTAGTAAATTTAAAAAAAAGTATACTGAATTATCTTGATATATTTTATCCTTGTTATTGTGTTCAATAGGACACACACACACTTACATAGCTACACCTTTCATGTGCAGTGATATCTTTCATCAAAGCTCTGTAAGGCTTCTGTGCAGCTTTTATGCAGGCAGTCCTAACCTTTTCATTTTTCTTTTGATGGATGATGAGAGACTTCATGAGATGTCTTGGCGTGTTCTCGTAGCTGCGATCTCTGTTTCACCTTTCCTCTTGTGTTCTGTTCACAACCCATTCAAACTGTCAAACCCCTTATCAGACCCCAACACAGAGCAGACAGTTTGCTGCAGAGGTCTTCAGGCTGTTGATGAGCAAGTATTGCAATGAAAGTTCGTTAGGAAATGTTAGGATTCAGTTATAACCTGTAAAAGCTAGTAAGGTGCATTTCAAACCATTTTCTAAATGTTATAGCTTGTGGATGATACTTGGCCTTATATCGCACCGCTGGAACACAAATTACAAATGATCAGCAGAGCAAATTTAGTTGGCAAAATATCATCTAACACTGTTACTAACCTTGGAGCATTGGTCTGGATCTAACAAAGAAAGAATCATGCATGTAACTAAAATATTTTTCATCTAATAACTGTTGTTTCTATGTAGAATTACAGTGAACATTTATTAATGTTTTTCTATGAATTCAATTTTCCAGATTAAACAATTGCTCTTATAGTAATGAAATCAGAAATAAATAATTGTATATTTTAATTCTAACAACAGAGCTTAGATCATTAAGTTATTCAGAACCTCATTTGTTGAAAAGCTTTAAATAGCTGAAACACAACTTTCTCCTAAGTAGAGAGAGACTGATGGAGGAATTGTGAACATAACTTAAAATATTCTTCCCCCTACTCTCCCCTCTTGTGGTGACAAGTGTCATTACAGAGAAGTAAGTGGCAAGTAGATTGTTTACAAGACTACAAGAGAGTCTCAAACGTCTGTCGTACCCATGCTCAATGCGTTTAAAAGCTAACAAACCGACAACTATTGCAAATCCCAGTTCTAACATTGTTGTGTGAATTCAATTTGAATGAAGCCAGCCAACACTGTTGTTGATATTGCTGACAACATAAGGTTTGGCTGATAGATCGATGTTTGATTTGCAGGTCATTGTGTTCAAAGTGGTTTTAAGAACTCAAATGAAACTATGCAACAAAGAACCCATTTCAAAACAGATTTTTTTGTTTTTGTTTCTCTAGGGCAGTTCAAAGAAACATTTCTCATTGCAATTATTTCCCTTCATATTCTTCCCCCCTGCCAAGTCATTTCACTCAGCTGACTCTCTCATTTGCCTTACAAGCTTTTACTAGCACTGATGTGGTTCTTATGGCCGTAAGTGAAATGCATTAGCAGCTGCCTCAGTGCCTAATGAGAATTAAAAAAAAACTGTAATGTACCACAGTAGAAACCTTCATATATCTGCTGAACTCTATCCTACTGAAGCAAATAATCTTTCTCGATTCATGGAATATACACTGAATTTTAATTAGGCTTCCATTGTGCGTTTTGTTTGGGCTTATAATAATGAACATAAAGAACTGATATGGAAAGTGTAGGCTACCGGTAGTCATTTACTGATAAAATGACAGATTTTCAACTATTTCCCCATGGAGTTTCAGTTTACATACATGATAAATGCCTATATTTGGTAACTTTATTTCTGTTTTGCAGATTTTGGATCCCAGGACTGCTATGACATTCCTAGATCATTCCCCTCTGACAAAAGCTGCTCTTTCGACTTCAATGAAAGTTTCAACAGCTACTTTGTAAGTGTTGTTCCAAGGTTCCCTGGTTTATAAGCTTACGTTTCTGTAGAACACTGGTGTGTTTATAAGTATCGGCTGCCTGCTTCAGGGGAAGTTTTCATGTTGTGACTGTGGCTGATGGATTAGAGACATAACCTATTCAAACACACACACACACACACACACACACACACACACACACACACACACACACACACACACTGGCCAAGGAAATGCATTTTTCTCTTTGCAAGAAGGTCCAGACTTTCTTGCTAATCCTGCAATCCCCGATACTCAGTGCAAATGCTTCATTCCCTTCTCTGCCTAGGGATGTAGAATGGAAACAAGTATAGTCATAAAAAACTCTGCCTTGGGTGTCGAGGAAAGCCATCTATGTATGTAACGATATTATGTTTGTCAAAGGATACTGCACTGCTCCATAAACAAGCTGGTTATAGGCTACTGTGTTTATGGGTCTTTCATTAGTTTATTTTTTATTCTGAATCACACAAGTAAAGAGTGGTCTGTTATAAAGATTGAGCTTACATATATCCACTACTTGCAGAATTTCTGTATGTGCACAATGTTTCACACACATGCAATATAATGCTGTTGCTGCTGCTGCTTTGGACTTCAATGAAAGGCTTAAGAAATGAAATACATATTGCAGAAGTCATTAAACTACTAGATTCATTGAAGAATGTTCTTTAAATTAAACATTTTTTGAGTTGTAATGGGGTGGGACAAAATGTCCCTACAGCAATACATTGTTGCCCTGAGTTGCCAAATATGGATATTTAAAAAAGAAATACAGTGCTGTAAGCGGATTTCCCTTCCAATTTGACTCATCATGTCACTACTTATGTTTCCTCACAGTGGCACTAATAACCTTAATAAGGATAAACTTCACAGAATTTAATCAACCAAAGAAGAAGAAGACACTGGGATTATGTTGGTCAGCTGTGAAAAGAAGTTTAAGAATACTGGTGATTAGAAGTGAAACTAACATATTGGAGTAAAAATATACACGATCCCTCACTTTAAAACTATATACATTTTCACAGAATCCCTTTTTTGTTATCGTTGGCTATGTGTCGGGTGTCATATTGATTTCTGAGTTACCCTGCACTTCCGACCCCTAATCATCAACTTTTCCTTCATTATTCCCTCCAGCAGTTTTGCTACTTGGTAGATTTGTTGCCTTGGTTCTACAAGACTGTGTAAACATACGGCGGCTAAGGAGTTTGCTGAGTTTGTGAAAGTGTACTTTATGCCTTCTCACACTCAGAAAAACAAAGGAATGATGCCAGTGGGAAGCCAGTCTACAGAGGAGGTTGACCAGAACTACGTACCCATGAGCGCCAACTCTCCCTCACACCATCACTCAGGCAGTTTGTCGGAGCCGATACACGAACCCAACTATGTCCCCATGACCCCAGGCACCATGGAGTTCTCGTCCCTTGGAAAGCAGGTCCCCCCTCCTGCCCATATGGGCTTTCGCTCCAGCCCGAAGACCCCACCACGCAGGCCAATGCTCAGTGACTGCCAGCCCCCACCTGTGGATCGAAACCTCAAACCTGATCGCAAAGGTGAGTAGACAGTGGGTGCGCATGCATGTGTAGCTTTGACCCAGTTCATTAATATTCTGTATGTTTGTCAAGTTTTGTGCTGAGAGGTGGATTTGTGCTGAAGTTTATAGTTGCACTTAACATCCTTCAGTATGCTCAATATTTACTAATGAAACTACTGACCATGCTTTTTCTCACACTCATCAACTACTCTCACAGTGCTGGCTCATGGTCATAAAGCCATCTGTAAAAAAATTTGATACTTTCCAACCGTTCTCCAAAAAGTATCTTTGTTCCTCATACTTAGTTGTCTTTTATTTAATCTCTCCTTGTTAGTTTGTTTTGTATTATTACCTCTGTCTTCCTTTCCGTCTGTCTTTGAGCAGCTTTTTTCACCTCTTGACGAATTTGTTTAGTAGCGGCTACACCCACTCACATCTAACACAGTAAGCTCCTTGTCAAAAGCACTTTTGTCCCGAGCTCAAGAGGCCCTGTAGACTGTTTTGGAGGGGGCCGGTCCCTGTGCCATGGAGTGACCGAAGCCCAGAGTGGTCACCTCCATCCCCTTTGTTCCCTCCGGCTGAATGGAGCTCTTTGATGAAAGACCTAATAGCAAGGGAGAATTACAATCTGGGCAGATTGAAAGGCTGAGCAGTGGGCAAAGAGAGAACAAGAATTGAAGAATGTCAAGGAAACAGGGAGTCATCACGTAGGCAAACTAAAAGCCAGGGCTGTTTTTGTCACTGAACTAAATAGGGCATGTTGTAGAGCTTTATATTTCCCAGTGGGTGATCCTCCCTTGCACAATTTGTGGTCATTTTTTTTTGTTACCTTTTGAGCCTGACATCTCCAAATTTGGCTACATCATCCCTGTAATACCATGACTACAAGTTATAAAAATGATTATATTACTCTCAATCATTTGGCTGTGACGAATGTAACCATTGCCTATGAAAACTGGATGTATATTGTCTGAACAGTGACACGTCAGTAGACTGCTCAGAGCTCAAATCCTGTTAAATAGTGTCATAGAAAAGATTTACTCTAAAATAAAAAACTCAAGCAGGTGGAGTAAAAGTCAGAACTTTCAGTTGCCAATAAACACCAACGACCTGTACTATTTTGTTCCTTCGCCATTCTATTTTGAAATTTTAGGCTTTTTTGAGTTTTTGGAACAGAATTTGAAAGTAGGATTCTCAGTGTTATTCATTTTTAAGTGTATAAGTCTTGATCCTTTAGGAAGGGAATAATGTAAGGCTTCTGTTATTTAATACAGTATGTCCCTCAGTGTAGCTTTGACCCAGTGGTTGTAAGGTTTGATTACTATCCCTCCCCTCATTGCTCATTCACATTGACCAATAAACACAATTTCCCTCTTTGTTCACTTTCAATGTACCTCTCGTACGAGTCATGACATCTGTTTATTGTACTGTCTTGATGACATTATGTTTTGTAACATAGCAATTTTGTTGATAGTTTAGAAACGTCTTCAGATCATCCATAATGACAGAAAAGTAAATGAAATGAATGACAATCATGTCGAAGCCCTTAATGTAGGTGTTTTTTTCTTTAAACTCTCTTATAGGTAGAGATTGTTGGTAGAGACATTTGATTTTTAACTAGAATGTTACATGCTCTCGTGATTTTTCCTTTGAGATAATTCATTTCGTTATTGACCATGAGCCATGTGAAACTCCTTTTTAATGAGGACTAATTTAACTCACTGACAGCTATGTTCATGTTCTCTGCATTTTCCTCTGCTTTGGTTGTCTTAACGTATGTTGTAAAGGCTTTGACATTTGTGGTCAAGGCCAGCAAACAGCTTTCATTCTGTTATTAACTCTTTAATGTGTAAATCCGCTGAAAATAATTATCTCACCTTTAGAATATGGCTCAATGTTTCTTCCCTGGTGTGTGCTGTAGGAGAAAGTTTCGTATGGTGTGTTAATATTATCAAAGCTACATCTCCTTGAGTTTCTCTACTCTGCAGACTTGTATGTGCCCTTTTCAACAAGACATTCTCCGTATACTCTCAGTGCTCATTGTGCATGCACAGCTGTCATGTCAGTCTTTGTGTGGGAAGCCATAGTGCATGGAACGAGGTGCATGTCTGGCAGTATATGTCTGCTGTTGTCATGACAATCATCATCTTGATAACTGTGCTGCACAAAAAGATGATTGGGTGTACGTGATGTTGTAGTTTCCTTGTTCAGCAAAGTCTCGTCCTCTGTTTTGCATGGCAGGGCAGCTGCTACAGCAGGGCTTAACTGTTGTGATCACCCAAAAATTTTTAATAAGTAAAGTCTTCTTTCACCAATCAGGTCAGAGTCCTAAAATAATAAGAGCAAAAGGTGTTGGTTTAGAGCGAACCGACTCTCAAACCGTAGGTGAATTCCCGAGGGGACGACGCAAGGGTAGGTACTCCACATTGAAACTGCCTTTGTGTGTTTTTCTACTCTCTGACTTGTCAAAACTCAACTTCATCCTGACTCTTTGCATGCTGTTAGTAGTGCTCTGTGTGGGTTCTGAGGTTTTCTGAGATTCTATAAGATATGTAACAATGTGATAACATATGTCAGATCTGTTGCATTAATCAGGTCTTATTATTATTTTTTTTATCCTAGGAGGGAGTGGGGATGAGTGTATACCTCATGCATGGAGAATTTCATTTAATACAGTTTTTGCAGCTCATGAAAATCCCCTCACTTTTATGACTTTTCATATACACTCAACCAGACCATTGTCTCACCAAACATTCTTTTTCTTCGTCTCTTTGTGTTTTTTCTTAGCATTTTAGCATATTGTGCTTCCAAATCACACACATAGCCACAACTGAAGTATTGTCAACACTCTCATGTTCTGGAAGGTGGTAGATATCTCTTTCAAAGGAAATTGAACAATGATATAATCTAATGAAAGAGGGACTCACAGAAATCACCATATCTACACTCCTGCCTGTGAACATTCAGCAGGTCCTACCTTTTTTTCTTTCTTAGTGTTGAGTTTACGTTGTATCATAAGAGACAAGCCATTGGTTATGAGTGATGGATACATAACTCAACTCATGTAACATCAACTCTTTTGAATCATTAGGCTCTGATAAGAGCTAAACTTAAAAAGATATATATTGCATAAATATATATTTTTTCAGCTTCTAAAGGAAACGGACTGTGTCAAACCAAGTCTCACAGATATTTAAAATCCTCACACATCTACTGGTAGTAATTGGTAAATCTAGATAGTTGTTTTTTAAAAGTCAAAGGTCAAAAAAGCCAAAAATGATTTAAATGCTTTTTGTTATTCACATGCACATTCATAGCAGTCTTTTTCAAGTTTCGATCTGCATTAGAATCAGTTCCCTGTTTTATAACACAAGAATATGAACACATACCATAGGTTTATGGATCTTTACATTATAAGGAACTGTTTTCTGTTGTCCTCGTTAGCAAACTGACTGTAATGTGTATCTTCCTTCAGCAAAACCCGCCCCATTGGAGATCAAACCACTGCCTGAATGGGAGGAGCCCTGTACGCCTATCCGCTCGCCTGTAACACGGTCATTCGCTCGCGAGTAAGTATCCTAAGTGTTCAGCGTATTTCTACAATATACTAACAAACAAGGGGGTGTTCACACTAGTTTGAAGTGAGCTGGGGGAGGGCTTCTCAGGAGACAAACTGTGCCACCCATCTTATAAGGAGTGCTTTTCAACATTGAGAAAACTGTTAATGGGAGGACAATGCACAGTATAATGAAAATAATTGGTTGCACTTCAAAGTGCCTGATGTCTTGCTTGTTATTTTAACAACACGAAATATAGTTTTTGATGTTCCTTTTCTTATGTGTAGGAAAATGGTATTTAGTGTGAACATTCCCTTTTGCAGTAGATACAATTAACTTACGAAGGAAGCACTAACACTTCATGCATTACTGTAGTCACTCTGTGTCCAAAGTAGCACTGCTCATACAAACCAGTCTGGGATACATCTCAGGCCTAACCTACAGTTTGTGCTTGTTGGCTTATCAGGGATAAGGTCTGTGCTTAGAGCTGCAGCGATTCTCCTGGCTGCAGTGGTTTTAAGCTGTGCCTGTTTTGCCTGTAACATATATTTCACTCACCAGAGACTTTATTTGCCTGAAGTTGGTGTGTAAACATTGTGAATGCTGCTCAGTCTCTCTAGGTTTCCAATACCATCGAGACCCCTGTCAGTGCATAGTACGGCCTCCAGCACTGACTCCGAAGACTGTGATGAGAATTATGTACCCATGGTCTCTAATATGTCCACAGATGAACCAGTATGTAACACACAACTATCCTCTGATATAAGAAGTAACATTGTTACTTGTTTGCTGTACTTGTTAAATCATGGATTATCAAAGCTACGGAGAAAATGTTCCAAATTTCTTGTCTTTCTTGTTTTTTGGGTTTGTTGAAACTATTCAGTACATGATGTAATACATTTAAAAAGACAGTCTCACAACAAAAGCACAATAACAAAGAGAGTAGGCAGAAAAAGTTTGAACCCCTTACATCCTTGAATGTTGAGCTCTTGGTGTTGCAATGAAACCCACAGAAATCCCATATACGGTACAAAGGCACATGTCAACATGGTCAAAATACTGATTGCCGCAGACGGACTCCTCGCCACTTCAACTCTTTTCTTGGCAGTTTCCTCTTTTTCTGCTGCTCTGTTTCCTTTATGCTCTATCTTTTGTTCTTATTTATTTTCAGGTATTGTCTTCTTTAAGAAAACATGTATGTGTTTTTTTCCTATCAGTACCCTTACTGTAGTTCAAAATAGCCCTTTTTATTTTCTGGGTACTGGCTGCAGTATAATCAAGTTGAAATATAATTAATCGTTCACTGATAATTGCAGAGCAAAAAAAAGTGGCTGATTTCTCAAAAAATCTTCTTTTTTATACATGAACTGAAAATGATGGGATACCATTTTGTATTAGGATTCTTTCTCTTCCATTTGGGGTATTAGATGTACCATTTTTCTTTTTTCTTAATTTAACAATTTAACTTTTTCCAACATTTGCTTTTATATTGTCTGCTGACCTCCTGTTCTTTTAATACTCCTGGTTATTCCTTTCTCCCTAGCTCCTCGTTTCTCTGACTTTGTCAGACTTTGCTTCCTCCATTTTCCTTTTCCTGCATTTTGTTCTTGACCATCTGCTGTTCTCTTGTTTTCCTTTGTCACTTCTTCCTTCTCACGCTGTTTAGAGAGGAGTCCTTCTACTGCACAGTCCCCATCACCCCTGTAAAGAGGGAGGTGGAGGAACTTGACACCATAGAGGAGGTGAGCAGGGTTGCCAGGTTAAAAGTGCATGGCCTTCCCTGTCAGAACACCAGAGGTTTCAAGTTTGAGATGTTACGCAGATCTTAAATTAAAAGATTCAGCAAAAACATCATACTTTGCTGGGCTGTTATTACACCAGTTAGAGCCTGGCTTGGATGCACACTTTGTTATGATTTTTGGATGTTTTAAACCATAGCTTTTGTTTTGATTAGTGTGTCCTAGTTTGTCACCATTCTAGTTCTAATAAGTCCACCTCACTAAAAGTTAGAAAATAACACTACCTATTGGTTGATGCTGTATATCGGTGTTGTCACAATACCAGAAGTTTAACTTTTGAACTAAGATGAAAACTCTCTAACCTGCTCATAAATAGCATGTAGACAAATCCTTGCAAAAGAATGGAAAACACAAAGTAATGTGAGTGAACTACTGTTTTTATTCAACATCAAAACATGGAAAGTACAACAAATACAAAGTTATATTTTATCAATGAGTCAAAAAGTACCAAAACCTTTCTAAATTCTTCTTATATTGTGTAAAAGCAAGAGTTTCTTTTTTAAGGTTATTTGTTTTTTCATTGGACAACTTCGAAGCAACTTAAAATTATGGCATGATGGTTTAGTTTTGTTTCTGTAAGCTGAAACAGGTACGGTATATGGAGAGTTGATGCTCCAGCAAACAAACTTGGCAAGTTTCAAGCCTGTATGAAATTAAATAAAAAGTCCACTAATCAAAAAAATTCTATAATTTAAATCAATTGATAACCACAAATATTTTGATAACCATTTATTTCTGAAATTCTCCACTTGCCCCAGTTTTGACAACCACTACACATTTTGTTCACTATTGCACTTTAAAAAAACATTTTTTTTCATCAAGTAAATCTGTATGATTGAATACCTCTTTTAAAATATTCAAATACACAAAAAATCTGCACTTGGTGATGTTGAATGCAGTTGCTCTCTCAGAACAAGCTTTGTGAAAGTACCGACTCTTTGGTTAATGAAATATCAGGCAAATCTGTTTCAATCAAAGTTAACTGATGTTAGTTGTGACAATGCTTGATAGTATTCAGATATGACATTTCTTTTTGTGGAAAAGTGCCTCAGTATTGATCTTTCTTAACTAAAGCATACTTTCCTGCCCATTTAGAACATGAAGCTTGGTGCGCCCATGACTGGGGATGGTGGGAGCAGCCCAATGGTGAAGCCGAAGGGAGACAAACAGGTGGAGTACCTGGATTTGGATCTTGATTCTGGCAAGTCTACCCCACCTCGGAAGGTAGGAATATTTTTAACCCCTGCATTTTGAACAACTCATTCGTAATCTTATATAGTTTGATTTAAGGACTTTTGAGACCAACTTCCTATTTGTTTTCTGTATTTAGATGAAAAGCAATGGAACTGGCATGGCAGCATCAGATGAGCGTGTTGACTACGTGGTTGTGGACCAGCAACGGACACAAGCCCTTAAGAGCACCCGGGAGGCCTGGAACGATGGCCGCCAATCCACAGAGACAGACACCCCTTCCAAAGGATCCAAGTGACCATCGTCCTAAATGCCAGCCCAGCCACCAAACCCCCAAACCACTTGGCCTTTCACACTACTGCAGGCTGTGGTTTGTGCTTAATGATGGCCCAGCAGCCATGTTCCACCTCTGCAAGATCCTTAGTATGTAAGGGCCAGTGGTGCTTTATAGCCAATCAACTGTGTTTAGTCTACACTGCTGTCGGGCATATGACAGCTCTTTTTCCTGCAGTTGTAGGACGGGGGTGTGAGCCAGGAATAAGCTGATTGCAGTATGAAAGCAGGTGGAATGACTGGACATGTCAATGGAGTATGACTAAAGCCGACTTTGAACATTCACTGCCTCCTATTTCGGATTTAAGTTTTCCTATTCTGTTGTTCCCCTTTCAATGGCCGATTGGCTGATCCAGATTTTAACATTTCCTTAAATTATAATGCTGTTTATGTTGTTTTGGTGTGTACGTTAAATCACTTGGTAACATGATCAGGATACTATATCAATGCAACACTCTGCTAGTTAGCATATCTGGTTAACATTTGGGAATTTTCAGTTTCTGCTGTTTGTACAGGGGGATGTTTCCATGGGCAGTGTTATTTGGTCAAGTTTATTAAACCATTAACCATTTCTTCACAAAGTTATAGTGGAATGCTTAATTGACCTCGGTCTGTATCCTAGGCTCACTTCAACCCTGATCCCGAAGATAACCCAGTATGACAGCGTTTTATAATTTCTTTCTTCCAATGCAAAGGCAGTAGAACTTGTTAATTTCATCTATAACCAAGTGCTTTATTTAAGCTTTGGATTCACTCAAGGTTTAATCCACTGAACATGATTTGATGTCCATTTACTTAGTATGTGGAGATGCTCCAATCTGTTATAATGGAAGTGCAAAGACTGTACAAAAGTATTATGTATATAAACAGGAAAAGTGACCTTTATTTGTATGGAATATCCAGTGTGTTTGACTCGAAGATATGTGGATTCTGCAGGGTAGAATTCTGTGCCTGTCTGTGGTGGTATCAGGTCTTGTGATTATGAATGAATTACTGTGAGTTTTAAAAAGAACGTTACAGGTTTTCTATAAGTTATGCAAAGGTATCAAACTTAGACTAGAGAGAGAAAAAATCAGGTACTCTTTAAAGATGCAAACTAACGCAACTATCCATTTCTAGTTTTTTCTTAAGTTATTTCATAAGGTGGATTTCCTGTCCACTTATAGCTCAGTATTCTTGATTCATATGGAGGAACATTTGCTAAACTCAGAATGCGTAGTTTGACAAGCGACGGTCAATTAGTTTCACAGGTTCATTGATAGTCCTCATATCTCTCTCCTCTTGGTTTAATTTATTTCAAATTTAAGTGGCATACAGTTTTGGGAAATGACTGCCTCATTTAGAAAACTTGATACATCTTTTATATACAGTGAAAAAGGCCTTATGTCTGCAAAGATCTCTGCTTTACTAACCTGTGAACTGTCACTCAGACATCCCGCGCATGTGCTACCACAAGGTAAAATCATTGCTGTACATATTTTGCCATCAAAAAGATTAACATGTATCATTTGAAAATGTGCCTATTGAGTCATCTTCATTCTACTTCACTCTTTCCTTTTTGCAGTCTCTTTGTGATATGATCTGCAAAGCTGATGACGCTTTACCTTTTTTTAATGAATCTTGACAGAAAATGTAAATTTTAAAAGTGGACTAAATAAAATCCAACCTCTTATGCATTTGTTGTCTTTTCTTCACTGTCTTTTTTCACTTTGATTTCCATAATGAATAAATAAATACATAGGAGAAAATGGAATAAAATAAAAAGTAAAAATTCCAATGTAAAAGTGATATTCTGTCCACTGCCTAGTATTTTTTTGCTTAAATCTTACACTTTAATCATTCCAATTGGAAAATTGATGATAGTATTCTAATTGCACGCTGGGTTGCACCAGTCTAAGAACCTTAATTATCATTTTTAGTTTCATTTTGGGTAATTAAATGTGGGATAGTTTTTCAGAAAACTTTAGACATTCTGAGCAATTAAAGCCTGTGTGTAAAATCTTAACACGATAATACCTGAAGATCAAACTTTACTTTAATAAGATTTCTTTTAACATTGCAATGTTCATGTCTTATTTCATAAAATGTATTAAACTAAACCTTTCTCTTCAGATTCATATCAGGTTGGAACAAAAGTATTCAATCAGCAGGTGGATGATTTAACGACTTCTCAAGTTCAGTTTTTGATTGTTTATCCAAACAAAATTGGAAGCATGGAGGTGATATTTTTAACATATGACAGATAAGAAGTAAATTACATTTAAATAGATTTTGATGTTATATAGGTACTCAAATAATAAAATTGAGTTTGACATGAAAAATAAAACGTTTGATAATGCGTCGTTTAAGTCAGTAATGTGATGTCACTTCCGTTCGCCATCTTTGTTAAATACGCAAGTCCCAACCGCGAGAATGGTTCAGAAATCTTCAAATTATCTTTTTATGGGGCAGCAGGTAAGTCTTTTTTATAAACTATTTGTTATCTTAACCAACTCTCTGACCCCCATGTAACACAGCACAAGTCTAAAATAATAAAATAAAATAAAAACAGTTAAAACAGACCATTTACAAAAGCCTTTCCTCCAAGTTTGGTAGACTGTGGAGAATTTGTAATTGGCATTACGGTCGATGACGCAGCAAAGCAATTGAAAATAACCACCTTAGTATTCTATTTAATAAAATCACAACTACTAACAAAATAACTTATAAAATAAAACAATTACCATCTCATTTAAACGTTTAGCAATTGATGCGTTACCTTCTTTTATCCTATATCCATTAGTTTAAGCTCGTTTAAGTTTAAGACACTTGTTGGTTACCTGTCACCTCCATTTCAGTGAGTTCTGCGTTCAAATACAACATTGAGCTTGTCTGGGTCTTCAGTGTTGCAAATTCCACTAAAACGTTTAATAACATTTCTGCAACAATTGACTACTATTGTGTTTCTTCACAAAAGGTGTCAAAGTCGCGATTTTTCATGAAGTAGTGTGTCTTGATACAACTTCAGCTGAGAATCCCTGTTTTAGTGTATCTTTTTTGCACCTTTTATCATCTCTAATTGTTGCTATGCTTCTCACTCTAGAACCTTCTGCGTGTTCCCTCTGGAGAGAGGAACCCAAGCCAAAATTTCTGAATAAGCAGGAGTCATCTTGCAAAAGGGTCCTGAAGCTTTGTGTCATTTACTGGTGGAGTTATAGCCAACTGCTCCACTAGATGGCGGTATTGTTTGAGTAACTATTTTATGGGTCTTTATTTGCTTACATTGTTTCCCCTCTTTGCTAACACCTTTTCAATGCAGTTCCTTCTATTGATTTCCTCTTGTTTTACACTGTGCAGTGCTGTAGAACCCTGTACTGCATTTGCAAATGGATTACTTTAATAAGCATGTGGATTACCTTTAAAAAGTTTAGTTTGTAATTCAGATGTTCCATTGTTTTTAACCCAGATATACATGTACCTGTTTTCTCTCTCAATATAATATGTACAGTGACTGTCTGTATACTAAAAGGGTTATCTCCTGTAAGGTTATAGAAAAGGCCATCTGAAGGGTAATTTAGGGTTTTAAAGGCGATAACTTTTGCTAATTTAATTTAATTTATGATCCAGGCTTACCATTCCCCTTACTGTTTTATATTTATTAGACTGCAGAGGCTCGTCAGCTTGTAATTTTTTCCTCGTTCAAACTCAAACACACATTTAGCAGCATTTAAGGTTCAGTTTTTTGCCTTTGTCATCTATAAGGTCTTTTCCCTTAACCTTTTTTTAAATCAGTGATTTATGTCTTCTTTACCTCATCTTTGATAACACAGCCACATTTAATCCCATAAAACTGCAGTACTTAATAGTTGTATGACACAAGTTAGTTTCTCATTTAATGGCTGTATGTAACTTTTATTGTATCGTATTATATTTACAATTAATTATAATTGTTGTGTTGCCATATAGTACATTATATGTTTTGCTCGTATGGCTGCATGCTTTGTTTCAATGTATTTTCCAAAATGTTCATGTCACTCTGCCAGATGTGGCTGGGATGTTAGGTTAACAGATGTTTATTTAAGGGTTTGAATGCATTTTCTTTGTGAATTGTTGCTTTTTCAGTATTCAAATGAGCAGCTGGTTAAAATGCTATTATCTAGAAATTTAATAGGTTTATTTATTTATTTCATCACCATGGTGATGTTTTTAAGACAATATTTAACACTTTATACAAGCAAATTTGTGTAACATATTGTGTCGTGAGACCAGCATATTTATTATTGCTGTGTGTCACAACAGGGGAATCTTTCAAATTTAAGTAAAACACTTTGGTCCCTGCGTTTTGTTTACAGTTGTGCCCCTACCTACACAGTGGTATGGTGACGGTGCAGCCTGGGGAGCCTCTTTGCAGTGTCTCTGGCAGTGTGTGAGTCATAGAGCAGGGAGATTGTCTTTGGCTTCTTTACAGGGCCAGCAGAATAATTATGAAGCATGCTCGGTGCCTCTCCCTGAGCAGCAGGGAGCCTGTGAGCTTGGGCCTCTGTCCTGTCCTCTTGGAACTCAGCCTGAACTGATGGGAGTAGTCTTGAGGGTGGATTGTGGTGCTAGGAGGTACATGTCTAGGGACAACTGCTGTGTGTTTTTGTCTAAATGGGGGTCGTAACTATGATATAGCGTACCACAAATAAAATGTACAATCCAATTTAAGGGAACTGTGTAGTCACTGCTCAAACTAATACCTCATTCCCATATAATTAACGCCATTAGTATGAGTGAAAAGTCAGCACTATAAACTGCAGCATATTATGCAGACTTGTGTCATATTAATGGGGAACACACTGCAAGGGTTGATAATGAACATTCCACATGAGACATGTTTGCCCTAGCAACATGCATCATTGGGCTGGGAGAGCAATTAATAGATGTGGCAGTTGCAGCTGCATGTGTCCTCTACTGGAAATAGTTGAATGTAGAACACAATAGATACTACTGTCTATATTGAATAGTTTCACAAATATTATAATAATCATAGATAAATCACTTTATCTCATCACAAAAAATGTTTCAATACATTTCCCTGAGATGTGTGTAAAATGTATCACTTTCATTTCTGCCCATATTTTGTGTAGTTACTAGTGGATCACAAATCTCACGGTTTGCATGGGACCACAGATTTTCATCAGGGATCAGAAAGTTATGTTTCTCATAGAACTTGTCTACTATTTAGCTAGATTTGATTCAAACTGCATTTTAAAGGAACTACAAATCCAAATCCATCTCAATGCTGACTATATATAAATTAATAATTTAGGCAGCTCCTCTGAAGCCCTACAACGCCCTACAATAAGTCAGAGTAGTACCCTGGGAATATGTGGGGAAGGTGTAATGGTTTCAAAAGTTGGATACTGTCGACCGCTAATTTTCACACAACTGCAATAGGAAAAAAAAAAGGCAAAATAAAAACTAGTAAAAAATCTGAAACCATTATAACCTTGTTTGTTCCCTCCCATTAGGGAAACCATCTTTGTAAAAAAAAAATTTGTTTGCCTATAACAACATGCGCTCTAATAATGAAATGTCACTGGTAATGTCAACAATGATTACTCGTGCCCATGCCTAGTTTTTAACATGGCTATTTATGTACAAACATTGAACTGCCATGTGGCGAAGAGCCCTTTGAAAAGCAGAACACAAATGAATGTTCCTTTATTATTAATGATGGGTAGTTCTTGGTACCCAAGTCTAATGATGTTGGACCTTGTATGAGAGTAATGATGCCTTAAGGTGATATTTTTTTCATACATTTAGCTGTGTTGCAACATGCAATCCTGTGGTGCCTTGGGTTGAGTTGGGGTAACCGATCAGAAGCTGCGACCCTGACCTCCCAACCAACACTGTTACCGATTAGTTTGTCAGTGCTGATCTCAAAGATGCATTCTTCAGTGATAAAGTAATCCCCCCTATTCTTTTAGAAATAGTTGCACAAGGGCAGCATGTGAAGGATGCTTGGAGTCTTAACACACAACATGCGATTCTCCTTGGCACACATAAGCCTTCGAAAAGATTTCTATTTTCAATGAGAATAATTTTATCATCTCAAGCTCCAAAACACTAAGAGCCTGTTATCGGAAATTCAACTTTTCAGGTTCTAAGCTGTTGGCATGCTGTACATGTGGGTGTTATTTCTTTTGGCCCATGTTACACTCTAACTTTACTTTTTTTTATTCTGCCAATATTTCTGTCTGAATCTCAGTTGAACTTTACTCCAACTTACCTGTCTCTCTGAATGAACATCGTGACTGTTGGATATACATCTGATCAAATGCATCTCATTACAGTTCTTCCTGGCAGCCCCGTATTGAGTCATCTATAGTTCTGTTTACCGCATCTGTCACTCTCTCTCATCTTCCCGTCCTGGCAGCCCATGTTTCATTCTCTTAGCCCTCAACACACCCAGTAACCTCTTAACATCTTCTTTTCTTTCTCTCACTGCCTCTCTAGCTTTTCCACTCAGTTTTTAACCTGTAATAAGATTAAGGTTGAGCCAGTGCTGGACAGAATTTAAAACAACTCGCAACGTAACATCAGTGAATCTAGATAGATACACACTTTCTTCTTCCAGACAAAATCAATTTCTCCTCCTTGTCCAACTCTTGAGTCAGCTGTACAGCAATATCCTCTTGACACTAACTTTCCTAAAGCACAGTAGTGGAATAGATGAAGGTGGCTAAACATTAAAAAAAAAACAAATGTGGTGTAAAAAAAAAAACTAGAGAGAAAGATGAATATTTTTTGTTTGTGATTTGGGCACTAGTCTACAGAATCCTAGTTCGATCAGTGCAGGATTTCAGGAATCATGCACAAAATATTTATTTCATGCAGGTCTGGCTCTCATAATGCGGGTAAATGCAGCAAAAATTCAAACATTTACAAAAAATATTTAAATTCCCCTGTATGCTACATAAGTCTGGATCATTTGGGCACTGACTCACTTTTTCTCTCTCTCTTCAGCACACGTGTAAATTCCCACATGCAATTGGGTAAGTGTGCAGAGAATAGCAGAGGCGACTGTCTTTATCCCCATACCATCGACATCCGTGATCGAAACCAATGGGTCCACTCTTTCCTTTCTCTGTAGTCCTTGAGTATGTGTTGCTCATGTAGTGTCCGACGCATGTATTAACAGGGAGAGGTGCGTGTGTTGTTGTGGATAAAGGACTGAAGGCAAGCAAGGGTACTGTAGAAGATTACTCTTTTGTGAACAAACCCAAAATTAGATTGCCTATTATAAACAAGAGTAATACAGCCTATTTCTTTAATGATTGTTTCCATTAGGGGTGCAGAAATGCAAAATTTTCCCATTCCCATTGTTAAAGCGAGTACTCATTTTGTAGTTCTTTTTTTTCTGTGACTCTTTGTCCGCCACGGGAGGCCCCGCCCCCAACTATGACTCGATGCCGACTGTATTGATTAATTTGAATCTTCGGGATTTTAATAATTGTTAGTAATAGGCCTACTTTGTATTAAGGTTCAAATTAGGACATTTCTTACTTCAACAGACAGCAAACCTCAAATAAAAATTCACACAGACGTATCTTATGACCGTTTTAACACTTTATTATAATTAGAGCAGTGAGTGTGGCGAGCGGACGCGCAGACATCAATTTGCCCTCATCGCATGTTGAAGCTGTTTTGACAGCAACGTTCTGTTAACAGAGACTACAGTCTGCAGTGTAGAGCACACTTTACTCTGGTAAATGAAGTTACAATAGAACAGGTGAACGATTTAAGTGTCTGTTCCATCTTTCTCCTCTGTGCGCAATGACACACTCGCTCAATCTCGCTCATCTGTCCGCTATGAGCTATTTCTCCCTATAAGGTTGTTCCGTTTTGTAGTTATTAAAAGAATAATCATCTGAAATTCCAATATATAGGAAACAATCTAGTTATGCTGCTCTGTCCTGGATGATCAAACGTCATTGGTTTGGCGAGGGTAAAGCGGTAATCGCAAAGTGAAAGTCCTTCTTTTTCTGTGGACTAAAAAGACAATTTGAACTGAACTTCCGTAGATCATATTACATATTTCGTTTGTTTGGGACCTTTTGTTCATTGTGAATTCACAAAGGGTTAAATTAAAGGGATATTTTTGTTAGGGTAGCAGCGTACGGATCAACAACAGACGCGTTTCAGCACAGAGCCTTTATCAGCGCTTTGTTTGTCATCTATTTTCTTTTTTGCGCTCATGCACCTGAAGTTTTATTTCTGTTTGAGTGTGCTCATTTTTTCCTGTTTTGAATTAGGCCTATCCTAGAACCTACAATGCAACAAGAAACAAAAATGTGGACTACAAAACCTTTTTTTTTTGTAACTGATTATTATTTAATGAACAAGTACTTGTTTGCACCCCTAGTTTCCATTCTACCTTATCTGTTGAATGGCTGTCTTTTGTATGGGGAAAGGACTTATTAACAAAGGTACATTTCAAACTTAAGCTTATATAGCGCTTTTCTAGTCTTCCAACTACTCAAAGCGCTTTTACACCACATGTCACACCCGCTCATTCACACACTGATGGTAGTGATGATCGCTATGTCGTATCATCCATCAGAACCAACTAATCCCATTCATACACCGCCACCGAAGCAGCGGGAGCAGTTCGGGGTTGAGTGTCTTGCCCAAGGACACATCGGACATGTTGCCCAGCTGGGAATCGAACCTTCGACCTTCTGGTTGAGAGGCAACGACTCCACCAACTGAGCCACAGCCGCTCAATTAGAGGCGTGCAATAAGACGGTCTTAGATTGTGATGGTTAAGAATGTGTTGACAATATGCCAAAGCACAGAGATTGTAGTATCAGGCTACGGTGTACATTTATATCTGATGCAGTTTATGCTCTGACACAGACGCTTTCCCTCCCCCTTTGCTTCTCAGCAGAGCGGGATTCATGGCTGCAAATAAAAACAAAATTTAAGCATTGATCTGTAAAAAGAACTCTCAATTACATGGAACTATTTTGAGATTTTTTCCAAACCGACAGGGTGCAAGAAACGATTATTTGCAGATGGTTACAGAGTTTGCACTTTGGATAGTGACACAAGAAACCCTTGTTTCTGAGCCTATGAGATGTCCTCCTTAACAGTCTGCTGAAAGTCGTGCAGAGCAGAGCTCAGACCGACAGTCAGGGATGGAAGATATAATCCCATTATTTAAACTGTTTCTGTATGTAACAGGAACGCACGTTCAACTTTTCTCCGTTCACTTCTACCGTGTCTGCTTTTATCAACAATCAATAACTTAACGATCGTAACGTCAGCCAGCTGAAGTCTGTGAACTTCTCCACACACACTGTCAAACAGCGCTGCGTTATAGCCAGCAAATATATTTTTGTTATTTCTCAATTTGCTGATCTGATCAAATGATCCAAATTATCTGTGACTTAAATCTGTGATTATTTGGCATAATACCTTAACTCAAATAAATGTACTTAAACAGATGTATATATTTAAAACATAGGAAGAGGGTGAAATGCACTGACAGGATGTGACCTCCCCTCTCCCAATCTCATTAACACCCCTCTCCCTCAAAATCCCTCTCCTCCCATGTTTCACTGTTGCAATAAAAAAAAATTCTTCACCAGAAGATTTAATTGTGGTTTCAGTAACTCAAGCATATTGATAATATTATTTATAAAATGGTCAGAAATAAGAGGAAATGCACAGATTTCTGTCAAATAAGGTAATACAGACTCATAGACTATACTGTAATACACAGGTCGAACGTTTACTACAGCGCGTATAGTCGCCCCCCCCAAAGGCCCATTCTGAGCCAGGAAAAACCCTGAAAACTATTGGCAAATATTTCACTACTTCATCTATTGACCAACAGGTTGTTGCCAAAGACAAAGACATTTTTCAGATAGTTTGAATTTATTAACACCGTTTTTGTGCATTTAAAAACATATGGGGAAATAAGTGATTGAACTGGTCAGTAACTTGAACATTAGTCTTTAAGATCAGTAAGAAAAAGAATTGTGATAAAATCGTGATCCTTTCTATGTTTTCAATATCGCCCACCACTAGTTGTGGTATAATTTAACAAATTAAATCGGAGTGACTTTTGATAATTACATGTTATTTATACACAAAATTAAAGAAACAATGTGCAACATTTTACACGTAAATATAGCAGAATTCCAGCATATCCTCTGTAACTCTCTGAGTCTTTACTGTCTACGAGTGAGACCCGAAAGTCGGGCTGGCTTTGAGAATGTCTGAGCCATATTTACATCGTGTTTACATGGACAGGACAGCCGGCTGGCTCGTCCCCTTCCATAATAGCTGTTTAAGTGAGGGACTAGAGATAAGAATAAAATACTGGACTAGCTGCTTATATGAATGTCACATAAGCGTTCCAACGTGAGGGGAGAGGGGTTGGAGGTGTGTCGCTGTAGGAGAGCGGAGGATTCAGTTTGGCGGAGGTGTCGCCAAAAGCAGTTTGTTTTGGTTTCATGTTGGTGCTTAAGGGTGACATCTACTGGATCAAAAAGTTGCACATTCTTCTTAAGATAGGGCTGACAGTAAAGCAAACTTGACTCAAGAGTTGTCGTATTTTACTCATCTCTGGTACTATCTCCTTCCTTGCTCTCTCACTTTCTCCAAAGTTTGCTGTAATCAGATTTATCCAAAGCTTCAGATTCAGTTTTTGTGTGTGACTGCATTTTCATTAGTAATGATTTTGGAGCAGTAAAACCATTCCTGTATTGGAGAGAGTCGGAACTCTATCAAGAAAGCAGGATTCAAAAGGGAATCGTTATACAGCTTATGATTTGTGTTGTTTTCCACACCACGGTTTCACTGTATTTATTGCACATTTGCACAGGTCCATTAACTAAGCTGATGATTATTATATTACCAGGGATATAACTGCATTATTCTATTGCTCCAGATACTAACATTACACTCCATAATGAGGTACTATTAATTTGTAATGGCTTAAGGAATTTGCCTGAAGAGAATACTTAATTCATCCCTTCTGTTAATGCACAGCTGTACTTAAGCCAACGTTAAGTCACTTACTGAACAAAAGCACTAAATTTTGCCCAAAGAGTCAGTCATTTTTTAATTTGTCAGCATTGTAGATAATCTGCTTATTAGAGATGACTCCCTCTAAGATCATAAGTCCATATATGGGCTGTATTTATTGGTGGTGCCTCGGTTGCGCACACTAAGGTAACATTCTTTGACAGCACAGCTGCATGACATTTTCTTATTCCAGACAGACACATTGCAGGAGTACCTTGACTTAAAGATTGGATCCTCATGCCTGGCCTTGGATGTTTCTGAATTTATTTCTATAACTGTCTTCATTTCTGTTTTTCTGGTTTGTCAGCGATGGATTTGCTATGTGAAGCCGGTTGTCTCACACAGCATCTGGAAGCTCATATGCCTGACAGTGCACCAACATAGTTTGTGTCATTTTACAGTCTGGAAAAAAAATGTCAAAGTATATGTTAAGCCCTATCGGTTGAGGGGGAAAAAAAACATGTTTTTAAGTATGTCAATATATGTTACCTCTCCATTTTTATATATATATTTTTGTATTTTTCCTTGCATTAATATATTGTTGTAACCACCCAGGGAACGTGCTGACAAAAATATGCTTATTTCGAAACTTCCTAAGATTATCATGTGCAAACGGAAATGATGACTAATAAACTGAAGATTTTAAACCCAGCTTCTTAAACCGGTATTCACCCCTGTAATAAACTATTCATTGAGTTGGAAGCTGTATTAAAGCAATATCTTGCCACCTATAGCTATCTATAATACATCATAATTGGCATTAGTCATTTTGTGACTGTACTTCAGTAAAAGACAATTGCTGTTAAAAACCACTTCTACTCAAATGAGTTCCCTGAAGTGTTTTAATAGGGGCATGATGGGGGAGAGACCCTTCAGACAGCTCAGTTCAGCTGGTCTGTTTTCTTACTAAAACCAGACCATT
This sequence comes from Labrus bergylta, assembly GCF_963930695.1. Classification (NCBI taxonomy): domain Eukaryota; kingdom Metazoa; phylum Chordata; class Actinopteri; order Labriformes; family Labridae; genus Labrus; species Labrus bergylta. Next base: position 23,780,776 of record NC_089195.1, read on the forward strand.
TGTGTAAAAAACATTGTGAAAAGTTTGCGGTGAATCAGCAATTCATTATGAGACTAGGCTGCATTGTATATCTCAAGGAAGTCAGATAAGCTGGAAGAGTCCATTCAGCAGACAGTCAGAAAGCTTTAATGCACAGTGATAGCTTAACAATTGTTGTCCCTTTCTTACACTATTTTGTTTAACTGTACACTCTGCAATATGTTGTTTCCAAGTTCAACAATCCATTTCTCAGATAATAATGATAATCACTCGTCAAAAACCATGAGTGTTACTTAGACTGATGTTTTCCTTAAAGTTCTAATATAAATTTGAGAATGAGTTAGAACCAATTTAAATCCTTTAAATAAACGTGAATGTAAAGAAATCATTATTTATTAACTCAAAGCCAGTTCACCTGGGCTGCAGCACTCACAATGTGTTTTATTGGTAAGACCATAACCGGTCTTGTGTGTGTGTGCCTGCAGAATGTTTTCCAGACATTTAAAAAAAGAATGACCCAAGCTTTTACCACAATTTCCCAGTTTGGGATTAATAAAGTAATTCTATTCTATATTCTAAATGGAAACGGTAATGAAAACTACTTTTTCCAGCTCAATACTGCAGACTATGGACACTCATGATGTGGACACAGAGCCATAACACTATTGATTTTAGCAGCCTTGGAAAAAAAGGTCATAAAAATAAACAATATAGTGCACACAATGGCTGTGAATCTTCATCTACAATCCCATTCTAAATTATATATTTTTTTTAATGTTGTCTCTGGTGGTGTCGTAGGGTTTTAAAGTTCAGAGGTGGTTGCTCGGCTCGGTAATTAATCCTTAAATCCACTCCCTTGTGAGATGTTGAAAGATGTTTTAGAGGCCATGGGGAGAGGGGTGAGATTCAGTAGTGGTAGATTACAGATTTACAAAAATAAAAACACACATTCAAACACTGAGTCAAGCTTTTGAAATTATTATTTTAAATTAACTATTCAAATTATATTAGAATCCCAAATTTCGCCCTAGTGCACATTGAATTAAAACTACGATGTATAGGACTGCATCTTTCATTCCTTGGCCTTGTCTTATGCGTGTTGAAAAACTATAATGAAAATGTATGACGCATAGTCAACATTGTTTTATTAGTTTAATTAATAGTTGTGTTAGTTTAGAGGACCTAACTTACTGAAGATTTGGGCTGCTTTTCAGGTAAAACTGTGCAAATGCTTTAAAAAGACACCGGCAAAGGGGTTAAATGCATCCTGAATTGCACTGCAGAGTTAACAGTGATTCTGCAATGGTGCTGGTTGTATTTAAATGAGCTTTCAAGCAGTCATTTGAGGATTTTATTTCCCCTTTTTATGCTAAAGAGGGTAATTGCATAAAAGGGACTAATTCACAAACACCGTGCAAAGATAAGAGTGGAGTATAAAACTGTGTGCTTGAGACTAGGTGGTAACTGTGCCACAGTACTTATAAAAGAAGTCACTGAGCCACAGCCCCCTCAAGAGAGAGGACAAGATGGCTCACATGAAACAAAATGGTGGCAAAGGACAAAGAAAGCCATGCGGCGTGGCCATGTTACTTACCGTAGATAAGATGAGGGAGGCTATGCAATGGTCCCAAAATGATATGTTGCTTATAGGGGTGTAGCGGTACACAAAAATTTCGGTTCGGTACGGTTCTCAGTTTTGAAGCTTCGGTTCGGTACATTTTCGGTACATTAAAAGAACCTGATGCAACACTTCTTTTTCTTTATTAGGAACACTTAGAATTTCCCTTTTACACATTGGGCTAAGTGCAGATTCAACAGTTCAGACTTGTACACCTGCTCAGGTTACTTTTTAATAACATTTTAAATTAAACATTGTAAAAAAAAAAAAAAATTAACTTATGCTGCATCCTTCAACCAAAAGAGTCTCCAATAAATAAAATATATGAATGAAATAAAGCATTTTAGAATGAAATGAAGTAATTACCATAGCCTATATGTAAAAATATTTCTTGTAAATTGCACTGACACCTTTTAGTTTATGAAGGCAACACTTCTTGAATGCCCTTTTGAGCACATAATAAACCTGATCACATCTGGGACAGTTTCATCGCAGAACTATTAATATTTCCCTCTGTCGATATAAGAACTTCAATGGCATTTGTTGTGGCTTTGGCCCATTCAGAAGTACTAGCAAAAGGCTGTCTGTTGGGGAGGGACCTCGATCCCGGTTATATGCAGCTGTCCAACCCGACAGGGCTCGAGGAACTAGTAGTCTGCACAGTTTGCACAGTTTATGTTTGAACTTTTTTACAAGTCACTAAGTAAAAGCTGTGTCCCATACCAGCGGCCGCAGCCTTCCTCCACCCTGAGGTGTGCTTCCGCTTTGCGATCCGTGTGGGAACACAGATTGAAGCAGTTCAAGCCCTGTACCGAAACGGTCCGGTCCGAGTACGTGTACCTTTACACCCCTAGTTGCTTAAGGTGTGTGTAACATGTGAGACAATATGTAGAAGTTGAATGTGTGCGGGGGTCAGTGACCGAAAGAGAGCGCAAGAGGAGCAGAAAGATGCAGGTGAGGCAAATCGAGGCAGCTCTTACTCGCCATAGCAAACTCAGTAACAGTTACTTCACGCAAGCAGGGTAGTTGAAGAACAAAGCACAGCAGAACAAAACAACAAAGCTAAACAAGACTCTGGGGTCTGTTAATAATACAATAAAGGCAACAGCTTACAACACATAAACCCACTTTGAACTCTTTCTTATGCTGTTTCTGCACAGACAAAATCCTCCTTCTTGACATCACTCTCTGGGCAATCAATGATTGTTTTAGTCTGCTGTTCAATCTGCTAAAGGATATTCTGCAAGTCTGGGCTTGTTCTCAGGCAGATGAAGAATAACAGCAGCAGCAGGAGTCAGCAGGCGCTAAGTTTAGTCGTCCTTTCAGGCGGGGAGATGTCTGTGTCCTGTTTATTTCAGGACAGCAATGAAAAGCTGTCTGCAATGCTGTAGTCAGGATGTGTTCACAGGACAAAGCAAAGCATGAAATTCTGGACATTGTCCATACTGAGCAATGAGTGGCTGACTGTGTGGAGAAAATCTGAGGCACCACCAAAAATATAAAATATGTATAATAGGGTGTAGAAATTATATCAGGCTGAATTGAGACCAGTATTGAAATCTTATCCTCATACAGAGCTACATCATATATTCAATTGTGATTTATACAGAACTGATTATCATGGTAAATGGACTTGAGCTTGTAAAGTGCTTTTCTTGTCTTCTGATTACTCAAAGCGTTTTTTTTTTCAATGCAGATCAAACTTTCCCAATAACATCACATTCATACATTGATGGCAGAGGCTGTTATCAGTATTAAAGGAAAAGTGAGAAACTTTTTCTATTGTGTTTACAAGCTGTAACGAAGAATGCTACCGACTCTACCTGTAACACATTCACACACCGCTGACGCAGCCTACTTAAGTCAATGATTGTGTATCCACGGCGAGTGCTGCAATCTGTCTCTGGAGAGGGTCAGCAGCGCCACTCTGCCTTTTTAAAACAGAGTAGAGCGGTCAGTCTATTATTATTTTTTTTTTATTCACTGCAAACATGCATCAAGCTGATCAGAATAGATCAAGCCGGACAAGAAGTCAGACAAGGAGATGCCCAAAAAATCCGGTCAATTTCAAAATAAAAAAACACAATATACAGAATCCCGGTTTGTATAAAACGTCACTTTATCAACGTAACGTCAAAACAGGCCCTAAATGAGCAGCAAATCACCCTCTGTGATCTTGTAGTTCTCCTGTAATAAATTGCGTGTAAGTTTGATTAGAGCCGTGTACCTAGCAACCGACTGCTCTTCTTGGTTAAGGTTGTTAGTAACTGTATGCTGTCCAGGGATAGCAGACCGTCGTTATTAGTAATTGGCCAATCATAATCAAGTATTCAACACGGCTGTGTAGTGACAGTTATTTTATTGTTCTTATAATAAATTCATTAAGTACTTAAAGCATTATTTTGAGATTAAAACTAGCACAAAAATATTTTGTTCACAGCCGTTAATTTTACTCTGTATAGTAATTTTACTCATAGTTTTTCTTTTTATATCTATTTATATCTGCACCTTATTTTTATTTTTTATATGTAAATACATGCTGCTGTTTTTTATCCTGCACTACAACGAGCCAAATGCAACGAAATTTTGTTCTTATCTGCACTGTAAAGTACAAGTTTGAATGACAATAAAGAAAGTCTAAGTCTAAGTTACTCGGTAAAGGATGTTTTATGACTATATGTCAGCACATTTTTACTCAGTAAAATGTCCATGTGAATAATAGGCCTAAGTGTACTACCCAGCATCCAACCATTCCAGGCTATCAGAATAAGTGAGAGGGGGCTAAAAGAAGGGGCTATGCCAGTTTATAGTTTGTAAATAAATCACATCATATAGAATAGGCTGCATTTTAAAGTTACAGGCTCCCTCAACGAAAGCAGTTTAACACCTGGACAGCGTGAATGGCAGTGAAACATCAAGAAAGGAATATGTTTAGGGGTTTATTTTATGTGTCCCTGCCTTGGCATGGTGGGATGCCTTTTTTAAAATTGAAAACTGTCCCGTTGTCGGTGACAATGACACTGATTTATTGGAGTGGTGGGAAGAGAAGCAGGACAGAGGCTATGTTTCTTTCTAAAGCCTTCCATTTGGTAAATGATGCTTAGGTTTTCACTTTTCTCTGTTGACCTCTGCCTGCCTATGTGCACTAATAAAGCATGGGAAGGGTGAGACTTTCTTACCAACAATGAAACCATAGTCATTTGTTAATGAATAATAATGCTGATCTTCACACACAAGGTAATCACCAGTTTAAATTTGAGGGAGATAAGTTAATACGATCCCAATGCAGCTTCCCTGTTACTTTCTCCTCCAAATATAGTTTAACAGGATTTCTGCTGTACATGAATAAGCTGAAAAAAGCATTTAAAAATCAGTTTAGTCCTTATTCAACCCTAACCCATCTCAAACCAAAAGTGTAGAAATGGGCTTTGTTTACGTACGTCCACGACTCTGAACCCAAAATTTTATAATAAGCGTTATCCAAGAGCCTCAGTCGAGGATTTTGGGTGTTTCTCTAAGACTGTTTTATTCAATGCCTCTTGCATTTTGCCTTGTTGGCTTTTTGGATGTTCTTTTGTCTTTTTACTGTCTTGTTCTGCCTTGCCGCTAAACCAATTGCCCTTCGGGGACAAATAAAGTTAAAGTTGAGTTGATTTGTATAAGGATGCTGGCATATTAATCTGTGCTTTAAGCTATAGAGTGATTAGGTAGCTACTCAGCGTCTGTCTGACTCTCTCTCTGTATCTCTGTCATGTCACAGGCAGCTATGAGTGAGTTGCTATGGTTTCGCTGCAATTATTCATGAACAGGTTTAGGAAAACATACATGTGCAATTTCTTTGACTTGGTCATGATGTCTTCATGCACTCAAAGGGGATGGAGTCTAGACATTGGTGGTGGTGAAGATGAAAGAATGCTGGAATGGATGAGGAGTGGGCTTCTGAGGGGGCTGGATCTGAACCCTGCTGAGCTGGAACGGAGATGACTGGCGTGAAGGAAGGTCACAGCGATCGCACTGAAATGACAAACTGCCTGCGGAAGACTGAGAGCACATTTTAAAATTTGACAGTAGCAGAATGATTGGCTGAGAGAGGTTGTAGCACAATCAGGTTGGTTTAGTACTTGGAAAGTAAACAGAGCATCCAGAGCTGCAGTTGGATCTCACATCCTCCAAGGTTTTGAAAGCGCCGCCTTAACTATGAAGCACTGAGGGAAACACTGGGTTGTGGGAAATTCCCAGCCCTTCTTTGCATAGCTGTGTAAATAGTATGAAACGCCTTGTGTGTTTGAATCTGAGATTGGCTCATAATCAGCTTTACTTGTGTGGACCGGCCAAACACCGATCATGAACATTGGCTGATTATGGTCACCACTGGCTGGTCAGTGCACCTTTTTAGCTAGCTGGAACACGGCGTAGCCTTGGCCAAATCTGAGGATCAATGCCAAAAAGTAAGAGTATGGAGAAGTACATTTTCTCGAGTATTGTAGGACTCGGTTGTTACTCTTTAATGTTTTTTTAATAGTTTTAAAATAAAATGTTAAATGTATTTTTCTCTAGATGGGTTCATTGGAAGGGTAAATTCATCACTGTTACAAAATACTGTCCCTGGGTCAGTGGTTAGAGTTGCAGGGCAAATTAAAAAATTGTTAAATGTTTAAAGTAATAAACTGTCCTTCAATTTTTTATTTCATAGCGAAGAAAGAATCATTGTAATTAATAACATGTCTACAATCAGATTATCAACCCAAAGTTGCGTGAAAAGAAGAAATTAAGTTTTCAAGGTAAACGGAACATTTGAAGTAGTTGACAGTGGGATCAAAATTATGGCACAATAAAACTACCATCAGCGCGACCTATTGCATGCCCTATTGACCTATGAGTAATAAATGATCAAGCACAACTTGGTCTTGACATGACATAAGGTCACTGACTTCTGAGTACCTCAGAACTCATGTTCTAACCAACATCCCCAGTTACTGATGATACCTGGGGATGTTGGCTAGAACAACAGGTTAGAACCCAACCTGACTTTGAGTCTGTTTTCAATATCTTCACACAGTGAATACCCTCTTACATCCTGCTGCTGAAACTTTTATATTCTAAATTGAGCCCATCAAGTCTACTTTAAGTGCTTTACTAAACAACACTTATATATTGTCCATGTGTAGAGTAAAGCTTAGTTGTAAGTGTGGTCCACTGAAATCATTTTTTATCAAGGTTTTAGAGAACTTGGTGGAAAAGGGCTGAATAGAAACATAGATTTCTGCAGCCAAAAAAATCTGCAAAATATTTTGTGCCAAAATCAAGGTTAGAAATATTCTTTATATTATCTGATTCATGACATCATATTTCATTTATCAACTTAACTTTATATTGATTTATTTGAATTCTGGATTCTGTTGTGGACTAGGATCATAAATGCCATTTATTACAATATCTTTGGATTGACAGGTCTTTAATCTCTACCAATAGTCCACACCCAATATGCAACTCAAATAAAGTTACTGCTTGCTTCTCTCCTAACTTGGGCATTTTTGAAGCAGGCAATTTTACCAGCCATACAAGACAATAGTGCTTAGATTCTTTAACCTCTTCCCAATACTGCCAACAAGCCTGCCACTCACCCTTTCCTGGTATGAGATGAGAATATGCTCTTAAGCTTTCACAGCGATGAGGGACAATGTTGCCCTTGTTAGCCTCCATCATCCACTTCTGCCTGGTGACATCAATCTAACTTTACTACTCTCCCAACAAACTTCGGTGGAACTTTTTCACAATACATTTCATTTGACTTAGATGGCTGTATAATTCAGGGGAAAGCACAGGGCACTTTTTAAATTTAAGACAATAAGAGGGTCTGGAAAGATGTTAAGTGTGTTGTATATAATTTAAGACAAGCGAGGGCTCTGAACAGTGTGTAAGATGAACGCTTGTGACTGAACCTTCAGAATGTTCAGCTTGCTAAAGTGCTTTAACACTTTACTCTTCTCTTTTTATTCACAAAAACATTAAATTTAAAAGATCAAATTGTCTTCCTTTTTGTACAGTGGATCTCCATGGAACAAACATGCATTCATTAACGCAAGAGACTCTGCACGATGCTATCAGAAGACACCGGGGCATCAAGTGAAGTCTTTCCTTTGTAACAGGTAAGCACTGCTAAATATTGGAGGAGTAACTGCAAATGCAGTTTTGTGTACCCAGACAATAACAATAATGATAATAAAACATATTTTTAAATTATATGTATATTTTAACTTTTCAAAACACTAAATAGTTTTCTATTGAAAACTAAACATTTTAAGATGTGCAAACATGCAGACAAAAACTTAGTGTACAATGTGGAGGCACTTTCCAGTACATTTATACGTCAACATTTTGTGTTTTGCTTCAAGTCAGCAATTTTTCAGCTGCACAACTGCAAACAGATTGTTTTGTGTCCAGGCATTGAAGGCCAGCAAAATCTCCCGTGAAGCCAAATAATATTGAAGCTGTTGCTAGAAAAATAAGGAATTCTGTAGATGATTTTTGAACATGCTAAACTATCAGTAAGAAGTTTGAAAACATGGGCATATTTATTTGTGACATAACTCAGGCAAAACACTGAAAACAGTTGAGTGATGTTAAAAATTCATGTACAGTAGCTTAGTGAGCACATCTGTGCCTTTGCTTATACCCTTCTGTGTTTAAATTTGCATACTGTAAGTGGGTGTATTTGTACACATGTTTAGGTCCATCTGTGCATGCATATGCCTGTAATACTTGTGTGTATTTTAAAGATAAAAGGTGAGTTTAAGAATAGTTTTCTTGGCGAATCCCAAATCTCAGTAAACAAGCCAAGGTAGCTCTTTTCAAGCATATTTGATGCAATCTGCTGTAGTTTTTAAATGTCTCCCCTCCAAACAGATGAGTGAAATAATTTAGCCCTATCAGCCATTCTATTCTAACTGCCAACCCTGCTTTCCAATGAACATCCAAAAGCACTCAAGAAGAAAGGAGCTATATATAAATAAACTGTATATCTAATTTTATCCTTTTAATCATTGTGACAAGTTTGCATGCACGCTGGAAAACACACAACCAAAACATTGACACAGCTACTGATTCTTTATACACAGTATATTCAGATAAATTGGGTCATATTAACTGTAGCCACTTTAACCTGCGTCTCAGGTTCAAGTCACCACTACCGAAAGGCGCAAGTGCAGAAGAGGCCGTCTGAGGTGAACAATCCCGAGCATTTGTTCAGATGCACTATTGCGATCCAATTTAAAGCCCTGCATTTTAAGTCTGCTGCATCCAAACGGCTGTCTAGCAGAGATGAACTGCTCCTTCTAGATGAGATAAAGCGCACTCAGTGTTCTCCACTAAGATAGATGGGCACATTTGCATGCCGGGCTGTCAGTTTCCCTGCTGCCAACCCTTTTTCTTGCTTAATTTCTTTTCAGGCTGTCTTTCTTACTGCATCTCTTTCAATGTCTGGCTCTCAAAAGGGAGTACTACATAAATTACAAGCGGTTAGGGGATGCCATGATATCTAATGTATTATTCACAGCTGACTGACAGTGGTCCTTAATTTTGTCTCTCACATGTGACTGCAGTGGGTAAAGGGGACAAGTAGCCTATGCAGATAAAGCAATGGATTGTGGTTAATGAACGTGCCATGACTGTGGTTTTTCTTGGAGGTTAAGCCAGAGGTTAACTCTGACATATGCTGAATGCTCAGACCTCATTGCTGGAAATGAGATTGAGATGATCTCATTCAAGATACTTTAATGCTTCTGTCGCTAATGTTCTGTTTGTATCTATTTGGGCACCGATTTAGACAAATCACCACATCTAACCTCTTTGTCGATTTTGTCCTGCACATCTTAACGTTAAAAACATCTCATCCTGCTTTCTTTTGTTATTGTATCACTAATTGAGAATGTTTGATATAAATACTCTGTCTGATAGTAAGAAAATGAAAACACCTATATGATCTCTTTTGATTTTGTATGTCTTTTAGTGATATCAGTATTAATAAAAAAAAAACATAATCTGCTATACTCTCCAACCAGGATCTTAAATGTTGTCTGTTTGTAATATCTCTATGCACCATGTCTTTCTCTAAATCATGAAAAGTTACACCAGAAAGACTAATGCATGAGTTTCTTTGCAAAATCCTGATAGAAAGGATCATCATAAAAAGTTAAGTATTTCATCTAAACTACTCAGGTTTGGTTGTACTGTAGTTGAGTGGAAAAACTTCCTATAAAAAAATCAAATAAAGCAAATATTACAAATTCTTAATAGTTCTGAATGTTTTTCTGAACTTTTTGTACATTGAATGTCGGATGTAAATAGAGTACTCTGTGTTACTGATGAGTTTAGTAGCCAAAGGGAAATATTTATGATGGAATTGGCTTATTTTTTCCCCCTCCAACGTTTAAAATCGAGGTTGCTGCATGAATTTGTCGGAGATAAAATGATGACTGACTTTCAACATCAGTGACAGCCATCTGTTGCATTCCAGAGGTAGCCTTTTTTCTGTTTGTTCTCCATATGCTTTGGGCTCTTTGGAGATGAGTCTTTGGAGTCTGAATGCAAGTGTTGTGTTGTAAAGGAAACCTAACTATGTCCCCTGAGCTCCCGGCTCACACTGACAATGACTAACAGAGAGTTTCTGTTGATCACAGACTGGAGTCCCATTGGAGAGTACTGCCTACTCATGCTCATAAATAATCATAAGCTTTTATTGCAGAGAACCACAAGAACTGTCTTTTTCATGAAGCTCCAGGTTTATCTTGGAGGAGTGATTAAAAATAGTTTAGGTATGAGGTTAAAATGCACTTTAGGGTGTGTTTTTATTTCAGTTTTTTGTTAATGTCAACTATTATTGGACAAACTTCTTTAGGCACAGTACTTTTTTTTTTTTATACCAATCAGTACATTTAGAGAACGTGAAGCCCATTATAAGTCCCACTTGATTGTAACTATTATTTGAGTTTGCAGTGGGATCTGCAAGTTGCTACTTCCCTCCAGGGACAGATGGGGCATGTGAAAATGTTGAGGTATCCGCCTTACATTGAAACAGCTGCAAAACCACTCATTATTCATTCTTCCTCCTGTCAATGTGAAGTATTACTGTCTCCTCCAGTCTTGACACGCTCTTACCAAATCCACAAGGGGCCTTTCGTTTAACTGCTGTTCCCTTCACTGTGCTGTTAAATGGCTCATTAGTAAGGCTATGGTGTCATGTACTGAAGGACAAATGTATTGGCTCTGCAGCTTTACCTATTCTGTCATATTCATGAAGAATGGAGAGCAGAGATTAGTGCTCTCTGGATAGCTCCAAAAGATAGTTGGCTCTGAAAGCCAGGAAGTGATACATTGAGGATTTAAATTCCCTTGCGGCATTAATTAAATAATTGTACTTCATGATCATGTCAAAGGTATATTGCTGGATCAATCTTGCTTGAATCTTGCATAAACATTTAGTTCATCCCATTGAAAGTTTTTTTTAAGGTCAGCCAGAGACACACACTTTGATACTTATCATGACCTTGTTCTTTCTACATACCCTACTTTATGATGCATGTGTCTGGCTAAAGCTGCAGGGAAATGAGGCCTTAAAAAAATTACATACATACATACATATTAATACCAAGTTTCTTTTTTTCTCAGAGGGTCCATAAATATACCTCCACTGCAGTCCAGTGAGAAATGGCCTGAGTATCAGGGTCAATTCAACAGACGTGAAAAATAATACGACTGTGTTATGACTTGAATACAGTGAAATAGGATAGAATAATCATGAGGGTGATAAGGTTCTCTGCTGGGAGTTTGCCTTAATATTTGAATAGGCGGATGTGTTATCAGGAATAATATTTACACTCCATTTAAGGTAAGTTTTCCAAGGCAAAACTAAATGCCATATGGCCCTGCACAAAAGGTTTCATCTTGAGTATGATTAAGCTGTTATATCTTTGGCTGCACTGTTGGCTGTTTAAGTAAGCAAACAAAAATACTCTTTCATTAGAAGTTTTCCTGTTTTTATCGTCAAAAGTAAGAGTGATGCAGCTCTTGTGACACTTTAAGAATCGATAAGTCATTAACAGAATGAAAATGTATTTACATAATTCTCTTTAATTTGAATCAGTTCTGTGAGTAAATGCAATATAGGGTATTTTCTTTAGTACTTGTCTTACACCAAATAACATCTCAAGCGATTTCAAAGTCACTGGCAAATTTCCAATGTCAGATTGAAACAAAAAGATGTAAAAAGTAAAATAAAATGCTCTTCTCTGCATGTGATTGGTGTACCCTGATATTTATTACCAACCAAGGCAATAAAGGTTATCATCAAATTAAAAACAGAGTACAGCAGGCCATTCCTTTGCCATCATCATCTAAACAAATGCAGCATACTACAGAATGATGTGACTCAGAGCGGATTTAGAAGTGGGTAGCCGCTCTGGTGAATGAAAAATAAGTGGGTATATATGCTGTATTCCTGTGTATAACCTGTAGCAAATGTTGAATTGGCCCTTAAATATACATGACAAAATGGTATTTGTTGGTATTGAAGATCAACTAAATTTCTTGTTATTGAAAGTGACTTTCAATAACACCATTACAGTGTTCCACTTCTGTAATAGTGGGAAGAAAAAAATAAGTGAAAAGAGGCTTTACCCTGAAGTTAACGCATGGTTTCTATTTTTGGCTGCAGTTCCATAAACAGCAAAGGTTGGTAATATGTTTATGATTGAAGTTCTGTCAGGCACAGCACTATCACTGAATGGATCATGCAAAACACTGCCTTTTGCATGTTTGTCTTCGAAATAGCAAGTTGTTACAAAACTTTGCACATCCTGCTTTTCCCACTCCGTTTCCCCCATCCTATTATCTCTCCCTCCATCTCTTTCCCTTTGTCTGTGGTCTTCATACATCCGACCTTTCTCATCCTGTCGCTTTTTGCTATCAGTTTAGAGGAAGAAATAGATTGTCTGTTCACTCCAGTAATCAATTTGTGTCAGCACGCCAGGTTTCTCTCTGGATCTGCCAATTCTGGGAGAACACTTGGTATTCAGAAAATAAAATAATGGGCCACCATCTATTTTGTGGAGAGGTGCTGTCTGCTTTTCTAATGTTTAGGGAGATCTCCACTAGATAACTTCAGATAGCATCTTCTATAGTGGCACCAATGCTTCTTTTTACTGCCCTCTTACACCTCAGTTTCAAACCCTTCTGTTTGCAAAGATCTGTCAACAACAGACAGAGAGTAACGCCTCCATCACTTGAGTCACAATGTGGTGATTTCTAATACAATGTATTTTTTTAGAAAAAGGGGGAGAACACATTTTATACAGAAAACCTATAATTTGATTCTTTGGACAACAATAGGATGTTTGTGCTGATGCCATGATAACATTTGATGTTATTCAATTCAGTGTCCTGGGTGTGTCATGAGACAAGATCAGCTACATTTATAGAAAAACCCCAAATAAATCTTGGACAATTTTCAGCCCAAGTGTTCCATAATATTTCCTTTCATTTTTAACATCTTCCACCTGCAGAGATATTTCTGAGAAATCTTAATATAGCAGTTCTCCTTTTTTTATTTTTTTTATTTTTACCCTGAAGCTGAAAGCATCTAGGTAGACACAAAGGCATACCTTCACTTATTCATTGAAATTCATGAGGAGAGGGCTAAAAAACAAGGCTAATTTTTCAAGAGCAGGTTCTCGAGCAGTGGGCCATTTGTAAAACCTGCTCAGATGAATACACATGAAATAAATGTTAACTCCACTGACAGGCTATTAATAAAGGCCCTCACTGTTTGATTTAGAGGCGAGGCGAGGTTATGTGCCGAGGGAGGTGGGGATGCTTTAAGTGGGTACAGAGAGGAGAGGCCTTATCTGGAGCTAACTGATTTCTTTTGGGCTCCGTGAGTCCCTCAAGTTGATTTGGACTTCTCTTTATCATGGAGGGTACACGCCAGGCAGATTAGCCGGCCAATCCTGGATCAGTGTAACAACACTATACTGGTGACATCCGGATCGATTAAATCCTCAAATGAGGCTGATGTACCAGAACTGGCCGGCTAGGAACTTCATTAGTTTAACTGTAAGAGTAATACCAAGCTACCAGCTGGAATGAGGTGATTGTTAATGCCATCAAACTGTCTCATTTGAACTAATGGAAAGTTACAATAATAATAATGAAGAGATGTTGGATGTCAGAATGAGAATGCAAAACGATATGAGATATATATATGATATGGCATTTCTGTGGAATACCGTCGCAGAGGATGCCATTTCAATAAAATCACAAATCAGTTAATGGTTGCAAGCCATTAAACGGACTGACTGTACTGTTGAAATCATTCAGAACTGTTTTCTCTGAAGTGCTTATTTCATATCAGGTAAGGTGCTGTTCATAACACACAGGCAAAATTAATGATATAGGTCACAAAAACAGAACTTCCCCTTGTTGATATAATGCAGAGCCACAGGTAGCTTCATAATGACTGGGTAAATGTGCACATAAAACAAAATGTAATTTGATCTTTTTTAAAATATGGTAAGTGCGCTTAACATTTCTCCACCTCTGTATATTTAAATTATCAATATTGCACAGAATGAAAACTTGCGTGACAAAATGCTATAAATTCTACTACTAATAGTATAGTTAGTCAATTTTTTTTTTTTAGCTTTTCACTATAAGACACCATTGTCTGCTGTAGATAAACTATTGAAATGGCCCATTACTTTCTGATGACACAGCAGTATTATTTTGTTGCGGAAGCTCCATTTAACTCTAGCTACCGCTCTCTTACTTTCTGCCACCAGCTTGGCTCCGCTCACCAAACCAACATCACAGTTTACAAACACAAAAATGATCTATTGCTGTTCCATATTCTCTTCATCCCTCCACCAATGCCCTGACCATGGTTTCACTCTCATTCAATAACTGCAAGCTGTAATTCTAGGTTAGATTGATTTATTTACAGTTTTTCATGCTTAAAAACTTCTGAGGCTGAGAGCAAAAATTTAGGAAAAACATTCTCCATTGAAAAGAGCCTGTGGTGGAGCCTGCCTCAATAGCCTATGTTTGAGACCTGCTGATTGCAGTGTTGATGCTTGGAGCTGTTAGTTTACTAAGCAGGGGAAAAGGCTGATGGTTACCTCTTGCTGCCCCCAAAACACTGCTCTGTGTAACCTGCTGTGTCTTCTGTTTCCCCAACGACCTGAAAAACCCCAGTGAGCAGAATTGCCCATCTGCTGGCATGTAGTGCAGCCCAGTGTGCGAGATTAAGAGATCAAGGGAGCGCATGTCTTTCCTTACCCCGCCTGCGAGCCAAGATTGTGTTTGTATCCTGAGTGTGTGCTAAGGCACTGTGAAAATGTTTGATTACTTGCCATGAGGAATATAGACCCTATATTGCAACGCATTGAATAAAACACATGAGATTTCTGGAAAAAAAAATGAAACACATGCTTACTGAAAGTCATTATTCAATTTATGTTATAATGATCCCCATGTACCATGTTATTTCATGGTAAATATCATCTAAATAGCAAACCATGACATTAATCTTTAACATTACTGTACAGGCCCTAAAGCAGTAAGGGAAGTGGTGAAATAATGTAATGAAGCATATTTCCATACAGAGGCGGGAGGCAACCAAGAATTTAGTAAGAGTGGGGGATGGGAAATGAAGATAAGTTCAAAGCTGCTTGGAATGTGTAAAGCAATCCATTACGCTGTCATGGTGTGGAAAGAGATTGCAGGCCCATTCTCGCCAGGGGAATGTGTCAATTATTAGATAATGTTCAGAACAAGCCGTCATAGATTTAAGCTGCAAGAGTGAGGATGCTCTTTGCAAATGAAGATGTTTGATTAACATACCCTCTGTGTTTTCCTCAACTACATCAAGTTTGAGGTTGTGTGCAGGGTTTGAACCCTCTCCTAAGCTTTGGATGTGAATCCTGTACAAAAAAATACTCTGTTTAAATCTAAATGTCTTTTAGCTCTGACAAGTTTGGTAGTTTGAAAATTGGTCCGCATGTGTGCTATACTGTTTTTTTTAATTAAAATCTTGCCTGCTATGCTATTGGAAAGGGCTTTAAATGACATGTATATCCCTCTCACATTCATAATGTATAAGTCCTGCATGTAATGCTGAGTTTGGAGAGAGCAGTGACATTTTTCTGAATTATGTCTCTCACAAGGTATGTGCTTATTTTAATAAAGTAGCCTTGTGGCAAGAATGTAGGTCTTTTTTTCATGTTTGGAATTGGAAATGAAGTGTATTAAAAGCTGGCTTGGGACTCATTGTACAGGAACATTGGAGAGTCAACCCCTTATTTTCCTTAAGATTGCTATTTCATTGGGAGAAAATCAATCTTATTGGTGTTATTGATAAACATGTTCCATGGTAAAATGCCATGATATGGCATGGCTTACAACGCTTTATTTATTCTGGTTACTGCATGAGCTCAATGTGGCTTGAAAGTGAGGGGTTCTGGTCTTGACTCGGATTGGATGCATTTTAGAAAACTGTGTAATGCCTGTACTGTATATACGGAAAATGTATGCTAAAGTTGTAGCTATATGTTTTTATTTAAGAAAACTTTTTTTTTCCTTTACTGTAAAAAAACAAATTGTTGCTACCTCTTGTATGCCTCTGTGTTATGGTGATGTTTCATATGTGCATGCATCTTCTCAATGCCTTAAATCTTTAAATACTGTATACCATGGAGCATTGATGTACACAAATCTTAGCCCTAACTCTTCATTGTATTCTGTATGATTTAGTCGGCTGGCCTGCATTGTCTCTTCATAGACAAAATCATTGGCATGTCCTTATATATGAGGCTAGACTTAACCTGCTTCTCTTACTTTTATTCATTGAAAAGTACTGGAAGCTAAAGTCTTTGTTCTGCAACCTGTCACAAAACATATTCTTTCTATCTGTCCACAAAGTTTGCTTGGAATCTGCTGTGTCTAGAAGAACTTGTCTCTTTAAGTCTTTTTAAAGGAGATTAAAAGCTTTGGAGGAAGATGTGTCAGGTTGTAAATGCTTTGTCTAATGACCTTCTGTACTGTGACTCAGGATATGTTGATCTGTGTTTGTAATTGCTCTGTTTTTTTTTTGTCTGCAGCTTGTTGATTGTGCTGCTGTCAGGCTTGGCCAGGACGATCTTTTAAATAAGATTATCTATCTCAATAAATTAATATGCCCTGTTTTGAGTAAAGAAGAAATTGATGTCAATATACAGTGTGTGTGTATATATATATATATATGTATATATGTGTGTGTATATATATGTGTGTGTGTGTATGTATATATATATATATATATATATACACACACACACACTGTATATTAAGTATAAGTATAAAATATTGAATGATTGGGAACTTTGTTTGAGGTTCAGATTTTCTTTAAGTAAGATTGAAATGGCCAGCGCTGTTATGGTCCTTTTTGTCCCTGAGTTGCATAATATGAACTATTCTCAATTCAAATGAAAGCCAATTGTGTTTACTGTGTCACTCACTCAGCTGCACTCTCTACCTGCTGCTGCCTCCTGAAGAAATTAGGAATTCCCTCACAAATAATTATAATAAGTTGTAGACCTAACTAACAAACCTTCAATCGCAGTTTTATGTAATATAGATTGTTCTTTCCAGTGTCCATTGTAACCAGGGTTGTCCTTTTCTCTGAATATGAATTTAATAATATTAAAATGTACTGCTCCTCCCGGGCCCACTTACAGTTCCTGAATATGAGAAGAAGTTTAGACATCGAATAAAAATAGTAATTTAATCATTAAATCTGGTGTAATTCTTAGGTGTAAATGTATGATGGATGAATTACGCTACAGTCTTTGTGATGTTCAAAGTGACCCTCTCCTTCCTCACTCCCAATGATGAACCACAATTTGAATGAATTTTCAGTCCGCAAGAAGATTTATTAACAATAAACACAAAACGAAGAAATCGTCAGGGGGAGCATCTGCAAAATAATAAACAGAACATCTTAGGGAAATCCCAAACTACCTTACCTCAAATAAAGTAAATAGAATACAGGCATCTTTCCTAACTCCCTTACAGAAAAAAAAACGGAGAAAAGATTACTCAATAGAAAAGGCTACTCTCCCCTACAACAGAATAAAGACTGAACAACATAAACAACCTCAATTTCATAAGCGAACATGTCCAATACGGCACACATGTGCTTTTGTATTTTTTATTTTTTTAATCAAAAGTTTTGCTTCTATCTATGGTAGAAACCATATCCGTCCATAACTTAATGCTGTCTATGCCTGTAGTATGGCTTAGACAATCATTTAACAAGCAGAAATTAAAGTGACAATGGTTCTGGAAACTCATCATTAATTTAAAAAAATAATATATAAGAAGTGACAAAATCTAACACAGTCCCTCAAATGAAATATTCTGCTCTTTTCAGTTTAATATTATTGATGAGTCAAGAAACTCTCTAGTCAGTCTCTGCTTTCTTAACAGTAGATTCTGTGTCTTTCTGTCACTAGCCCAGATACACTTGTATACTGCCATGAAAACAAGGTCATGCAGAGGGCAGGTGTGTCAGAAACAGTTTTTTTACAAGCGCTACATAGAACATTGTGACACCTAGGTTTTCTGATCTTAGGTAACAGTGCCTTCTTGCAGTTACAGATCAGTTGATTGGACAGTGATTCAACACTCCTATATATATATATACATCATTTTTTCTCCTATTCCCCCCCCCCCCCCCCCCCCCCCCCGAGTTGAAATCAAAGATCCAAGACTGTTTCTATGCACACAAAGGGCCCATTTCTCTCAAATTGTGTTGACAAATTTGTTTGAATCTGTTGCGGCACTTATCCTTTGCAGAGATAATCCATCCACCTGACATGTGTGGCATATCAAGATGCTGATTAGACAGCATGATTAGTTCACAGGTGTGCCTTAGGCTGGTCACAATTGCTGCCTGTCTTGGCTAAGACACTCTAGGAAAATAGATTTTTAATTTCAACGAGTTTCTTTCTTGGTTAAATAAAGTTAGGATAAAATAAATGAATAAAAAGACCACCCTGAAGGGGAAGTTTTTTTTTTTCACACAGCACAATGCCTGTGTAATTGCCAATGATGTAATTGTCATATGATTTTTCACTTCTGACATTCTTTGCACTATATAAGTAACTGATTTTTTTTGTTTTTTACATATTTAAAAATGAAATCATTTCCAGCAGATCCTGTAATAATCCTGTAATCTAAATATGTGCTAATGAAACTTAATTTTGCAGATGTATGATTATAAACCTAACAAAAAAACATCTGGCGTTGGGCTCGTTTACATAAACTTCTGATATCAAATCCATTTTTACGGATGACATTCCTTCTATATATTCGTCTTATTTGATTTAATGTGTCACTTGGTCTTTTGCTCTTCACAGATTTACTGCTGTATTAATCAACCCTGTGTCTTTTGCCCTCAAGGACATTTTGTATTTCAAAGTGGTGAATAACATCTGTTAATCTGAAACTTCTGTCAGAATTGTCTACAAGTCTAAAACCTAAAAGAGCTGAAAGCCAAAATGCTCTCACTTGCATAAATAATTGATAAAAGCAATAAAACGACTTTATTTCGATTCCTTTGCGATTGATGTGCTACTACTAATAATCTATAAATCATTTACAGCTTCTGTACACTTCATATAGTAAAGAGTGACCTAAACACTTCACTATGAAGGAGGCATAAACATATGTTCCTTGTGTCTATTTAATACCGCTGTATTTATATTTGTGTCTTCTACAATGGTATTAATTACTTACTATGAACTAACATATTAGTTACACTTGAACTAATTAGATTAGATCAGATTAAAAAACTTTATTGATCCCCGGTGGGGAAACTCAGTTGTCACCTGGTCAATTCATACACACAACAAACAATATTGACAGTACATCACAGTACACAACAAGTAAATAAATAACAAACACCACTGAAACCATTTGAATAATCATGTACAGCCATGAGTCAGAAACACAACTAAAAATGTTCATCAAAATATCGGAGTGCTGCAGGAACAAAGGACCTCCTGAGCCGTTCAGTGGAACATTGTGGCATCACTGATGCTTCGGAGTCCGTTAAAAACACCATGTAGAGGATTGCCTTCAAAGATAAAAACAGTTTCAAGTTTGGTGGCAAGAGAGAGACAAAAACTCTAGCTTTACAGCTGTCATTGCCTCCAATTGGCAAAATCAATTGTGCAACACCAATTTATAAGTTGTTGTCTTAAATCAAATTATTTTACACAAATTTGATATTTAGGACGACAATGCAGCAGTTTGAAGTGTTCATGTTGCAATAGCAAACACTTAATTATTTGGGGGGGCTTTGATGTAGCAGAATGCAATGAAATGTATCTACATTGCATTTGGAATTGGAGGCTTAAAAACTACCAGGAATGTAAAATGTGTGCAGCAGTCTTCTGAAATCATACATTCTGTTTTACAGAGACTCTCCTTTCAACACAGTATTGTCAGGCTCCCATAAAACTACCATTCTGCTTAATGAGCCATTCATCTCTCTCTCCCTTTAAACAGGAGTGATTAACACATCTTCTTTAATAGTGCTTTAAGGAAGGACTGCTTTCATTTTGGCCATCCGTCAATTAGACTCTGGGGAAACAATTCATCATTATCTCTCAGCTGTAAATGCTCACCGCATTGACAGAATTTAACAATTCTTGAAAAGACAACGTATTAGACGTTTTTGATGATGTCTTATGGTTAGGTTATAAAATGTCCACATGTTTCATAATGCAGTATATGACATTTTTGCCCTTTTTGAGTGATTGTAATTCATCCAAGGAGTATTATTGATATCTACACTGAATGATGTGCCAGTTAAGTCAGTAACTATTCAGACATGGTGCTAAGGGAAAATAATAATCTTTGTGTTGGCACTGTAGTAAAAGTGAGGGATCACACAGTCAATATTCTTCATATTTTTTTTAGGGCCATGATCGTTTGTAGTCAGGTCTATACAACCCTCCAGTATTTGAAAGGATGATTCAGCCAGACTCAAAGCCTGAAGAAATAAAGAAAACAAATAGATTGCCATACAAATGTACATGTTCCAAGCTTACGTAACACAGCACTTGCGTCAATATTTCCAGATCTGGTTTCCTACAGTACAGAGCTCTAATACACAAAGGTGTACTTTAGTCTTTGATGCTAGAGGGTTTATTCTGATTGAAGCGTGAATTCATAAGGCCTGTTTACACATCTCTTCAAGATAATGAAGCAGGCTCAGATTTTACAGAAATATGTCACTGAATTTGCCTAAAATATACAGCCACTACAGTATAAGAGGCCCATTTGATGGATGAGCCTGGTAATCAAAGTGCAGATACTATATACAGTGTGATCAGCTGCATTACAATTTAATTTTTTTTTGTGGGGGATCTTCTACCCCTCTAAACCAACCAAGCTTGTGTGCAAACATGATGAACTAATGCCTTTAATCGAGGTGACAGCCCGCAGCATGTTTGCATCTTACAACAGCCCCAAAGGACAAACATGCTTCCAGAAAAAAACAAGCATTCAGGCAAATATGCTTTAAACTGCAATTATCGAAAAACACACCAGAGCGAAAGCATAAACTGTGAAGAAAACTCACTACAAATCCAGAGTCTATGCGCAAATATCAACACATGCAAATGGCAGGAATGAGATGTCATGGAAATGTCCTAAGAGAGAAGACATAAGACACATGCCAAAAGCAAAATCCAAGGGAAATAAGCTGATACATTAAAGGTGACCGAAGTAGCCAGAGGGGAGTAATGTGATGAAAAAGCTCAAGTACTTTTGAGTTAGCATCTGAAAGACATGCATAAATAACTCAAGAGAGATAGAAAAGGGGGTAGTATATGAAAACTGATCAAAGTAACAATCTTTATATCAACCAGAAGGAAAAAAAATCTTCCTGAACCGGAGGACATATGTGGGCAAAATAGAAGAAACCTCAGGAGTAAAAATGTCAAAGTAATATCCCCAGTTTCCATATGGTTGGCTGTGCAATGGGAGCTCTAGCTGGAAATAAAAGCAATCCTAAAAAAGGAACAGAAAGTCTTCAGAGTTTACAGAAACCCAAGTAAGAAAACCTTGTGAAGTCAGAGACGTAATTCGAGATTGACTCTGATCAGTGAGGCAACTATGCTGAATTTCTGCAATATTAACCTCTGCAAAAGACCTTGATCCAACTAACCCACTTAGAATCTCGAGTATTTTTAGCATGCCAACATTTCTTTTTATATTTATGTATTGACCTGGGACTCATGAATGTATCCAGGTCCAGTGTGTCCACATACCGGAACCTGCTCCAGTTAAAAGTGCAACTTGCTTTGTGACTTGGTGTATCTAGGTTTCGGCAACAGGTATAGGTGGCTTAGGGGCTTTCTTTGCATTCTTGAGATGTTTTCTGTTTTTTGGTTGTAAGTTCAGCTCAGCAACCTGGTTTCTCCAGCTTCCAGTCCATGACATTGTAGGCTTGCAAAACACCTGCATCTGTTTTCAGAACAGTTGGTAATGTCAAGACACAGATTGCACCCTAAAAGTGTGCTTTGGCTTTGAAATGGCGCTGTGCAGCTTTGTAAAGTCAGGGATTGTTTCTTGTTTTGGTTCTAGTTGTAGATTTATGTCCCAGCAACCTCTTTTGACCTGTTCTGTCAAATGTCGAGTCGCATCTGCCTGATCAACAACCTATATTTTTATAGTGTTGCCAAAAATAACTTGTGGTCTCTGTAAGTAGTCTGATTCCTTCTCGCCCTGCGTTAAGATGTGTGTTCAAGATGCTTGCAAATATTTCCTCACCATCCTCCACAAGACCATGTGCACATTCAAGAAAGCTCAACATGCTCCCTCCGACTGCTGCTCGGTGATATCACACAAAACTCCTGCATTGTTGGGGAAAAACTGTTCTTATTTCTACCTGCCAGCTCCTTTTTATTCATTTTACTTTCACAGGATCTATTATGTGTGCACTCACATGCGGGATGCACACCCAGCACTTTTCTGCTCATACTTAACTTTTTGGAGTGTTTGGGAAACATGATTGTCTTTATCCCAAGCTCATTATTTACTGTTGATGCCACTTATCGCTCCGTTCTACATCTCCCTGTAAAATCTCTGTAGTGCTCATGCCCTGGAGCTAGATATAGGTCTCTGCTGAGAGTTACTGCAGCTATGAGGGCTTATCATTCATAGCCTCGACATGGAAGAGTAACCCATGCCACGTCTGTGCTGTGATGGAACCACATTTTTAAAGTTGGTGTGCTGTCAAATTATTCCATTAAGTATCTTCCACTTCACCTGTCACTTCTGATTTGTGCTGATATTACAGACATGCATCAAACACACAGCACACTTGTCTCATACTTTACACTATATTTTACACAGGTGTAATTTAATTCAATTTTATCATGATGCATTTGCACATTTTGCTTTTTCTTTTGTAGCTGCAGCCTCTTGTTCCATGTACTGACACAGCACATCAAGGTTTATTCATAGCTTTTAAGTAACAGGAAAATTCACCTTTTTTTTTTCAATGTAGTAGTGAGGCAGCAAAAATGAAAAGTGATGGAATTTCTTGTTTAAAACAAGATTCTTAACTTTTACAGAAATCGAGGGAGCCTGATGTGTGTTCTCAGAGCCATATGCTCATGTTTCTGTGGTCCATGATAGTCTCCCGAAGGATTCTTGGCTTGGTGTAGGCCCTTGAAGTATGAAAGATAACTACAGGCCATCAGTGACTACATTGCTGTTGTCACCCACACAACATCAGTTTGGGACTGCAGTGACAGTCCCCTACCATTATATTATGGTTACATGAAAGCATTATACCGAACTTCCACCAGATAAGTGTTGTGGGTCAGCTCCGCCACGGTACAGCTCCGCTCTCCTCATACTGTACTCAAAAGGTTTGAATGATGTGTTAATTCGGCACTCTTTCTTTTAGTGTCACTCTTTGCAGCTTTCTCTTTCCCTCTCTGATGTTTTGCAAGCAGACTGCAGACTCGTACACATACCGGCCCACCTGTCATGAAGGCAGACATTTGAGGCAAGTTTTTCCATGCAGCTCTTGTCCGTCTTTCCCAACAAGCATTGATTAATATTGTCACCTGCTACAGCTCAAGGACTCATCCCCCATCCTCCACTGTGCCACACTGGACCCTTCATTCATTTGGGTCTTTTATGTATTCGTGATGCTGAGTCTCTGTTTCCCTCAGTAGCCTCAGGCACATACATTTGAGACCTGTTTCCGGGGGAATGCAGGGATAGTTTGTCACAGTTGCCGCACCGCATCCCCATCCCTGTCCTCACCTGGATGCTTGGCATCCAATGGCCGTTTACGCTCCTTTTTAACTCAGCTGGTGGTCTGCAGCACTGACATGTCTAACTCAGTGGAAATGACTCTTCAAGGGCTGTGAAAGCCCTTAGGAGGATTTCTCATGAAAGCAAATGTCATCATCTCTGTCAGTGTGGCATACAGGCAGTCAGAGAGTAAAGCAAAGTGAAGGTTTGAGACACTCTGAGCTGACGCCTTCGAAGGAGGAAGTTGGAGAGTTCTTTAGAGTTCAACCAAAACTATACTGACCACCAACATTAGTATTATTGCCCCTCTTACAGCATTAAAATGTAAATTTAAATCGATTTTAAAATCACACAATTTATTTTTTATCACATCACTAATCTTGATATTACTGATGTGAGATAAACTAAAAGCACCTAGATGTGTGAACTTAATTCTTAATTTTTTTTTTAGATGTTTGAGTTAAAAAGGAGTTTGCTGGTTTTTTTTGCTCCACTAGCTTTCTCTCTGCTTTATACCTTCAACCTTTTCCATGTTCTGATCTACAAATAAAAACTTCATTTGCTTATGTGCTGTATTGCATTGTTGTTTTGTTCAGAAATTTTGCTCGGGAAATGTAATTGGTTCTTGGCACAATAATGATTGATATACAATCTTTTTTTTTTGCACTGAAGGAAAATGCAGTTAAAGGCATGCTGAGGAATTTGCTAAACATTTGACAACAGCTTTATGAATTCACAATGCAGCTCAACAGCAACACAAACTATTTCCTAATTTGCTAGACAAACAAAACTTGTATTTCTCCACATAAACATTCAAAAATAGAGATGATGGCGTGCAGGACTGTAACTCTGTGTCATCACATTTCCCCCGCAACTATCAATACTCATCATAATTTACTTTCCCTGTTATCCAACTGATAAGCATACATCAATCATCAACCACACAAACATCCCATCATACATGCTCTTCTTTAATCCCTTCACTCCCCTCTACTCCTCTCTCCCTCAACTTCTCTTAACATAAATCATTACTGTCCATGATTAAATATGTTTATAAAACCACAGGTTACTCTTTAAAATAATATAAGTGAACCAAACGAAAAAGAACATTGCACAGGTCCTCTTAAGGAATACAAATAGAGTATAATTAATCGGATAGCTGCAGACTCCTTGCAGATGCCCTCAAGCCAAGCTCAGGTGGGACCTGTGTTCCACTGTTTCTAACTTTATTGACCATCTGTCTGTAAGTTGTGCATTCTGCAGTCCCCAATGCACTCTTTGACTACAAAGTAGCCAGGACAATGTGGCACACATGGACCACCTGTAGTATTGTTATATTTTTATAGCTGTTTTAAAGAAAGAACTTCAAACAGAACGGAGAACATTGTTTGTGTTGCTGACGGCAGAGACTGCTCACACAAAATGAGAGAGATGGAAATTAGTAGACAATATTAGACGTCTCTTGATATCTGATATGCTGTTATAGTCCAAGTAATTTTGACTCATTACAAAATCAGATACAGATGCTCATATATTGTTCTACCTAATTGCATGGACAATCATGCCGCTCCTGTGGAATTCAAGATTCAAAAAACGTCATTGTCTATCACAGTGACAGAAAAATAACCTTTGGTTGAGGCTCAGTAACTCAAAAACATAAAACATTCAAACTAAGACTCACATTAAGTCATAGAAGAACAAAAGGTTCCATAAATAAGTAAAAGCACATGCACAGGATGTTATAAAGTGTTGCTTATCCAGCCTTTTTTTGAATGTGTATTGCATTAGGAGTAAAAGAGTTTCTGTAAGATTAACATTATTATACCTATTGGTTTTATGGTGGTTTACACAGATGCATACATTGATTTCTTTCCATATAACAGATATTGACCGTGAAAATTACAATAAAAACTATCTGAACTTAAGTTAAACTGAAAATACTACATGAAAACTGTTTAACTCCACCTACTTCAATGGATAGCTAATGTTATTACATCATATCAATGCACACTAAGTCACGTCACATAAATTCCTTTAGAGGTTTATCTTATCTGCAAGTCACAATGTCAAAAGTGTTCACATTGTGCCCAGCAATATTTGCTTTTAAAGCCATTTTCCACAGATAGTGAATGGATAGTGTATCCCTAATCAGAACCTTTTCTGACATTGATTTTTTGTCTTGTCGATACCCCCTACCCTACCTCATTGCTCCTATTGGCCCCCTAAACTCAACCATGTAGACCGATTGGCAGCAAGAGACAGGACATCATCCTGGTTGTCAAGCTGGAACCTCCTTCACTGGTGGAGAAACCGGGTAGCGAGAGAGTGCAGAACGACATGCGGGACAATAGCCACAGGTCAGATCCATGCCGCGCACTCCCAGGACTTTAGCCTTTTATGCACACTAACTACGAGACTACCCTAGTTAATAATATTTAACAAGCTAAATATATTAACTATATTTCCCTCTTTTCTAGTTAATGGTAACCTACAAAACAGAGATCTATCGGTAGTTTTTCTGTGTCTGTTGGATTTAAAAGAAGGAAATTGGGTACAAGCACATAAGCCAAAACTGACATCATCAGCCAACACAACAAAGAATACTTTCAAGGTCAATTTGTCTTTCTGTCCCCTTGTGGCCACAAAGCAGCCAATGCACATTCCATAGAGTACTTTTCAATGGTGCTATTGATATATTTAACTCTTTCAAAGATTAATATGATTCATCAATCTTTAGCTAAAACAACCTTTACTGACTTCATTAGTTGAGGAAAACCTTATCAGTTGCTTTGGTTGGATAGAAAATGATAAATGAGCTGAAATGGACACACTCAAATTCAAATTTCAGTGGGAAGAAATATAACTGATGTAGTCATTTGCACTCTAATAAATGGGAAAAGAAATAATGCTTGACTATTAAATATCATATTGTACTCCTTACTATTATAATTACTTTTTGGTCCATATAGAGTGAATTCTGTTCTTAGTAACTGTGTCCAATGGAGTTATTATAGTGTGACTTAATTAGAGCCTTTTTTCTTGTGCAGTGATTATAAATAATAAATCATAGCTGGATTTTTAATTACAGTTCTATGATGTGGTGATATGCAATTCATTGCTGTTCACATTTATTTCTCAGAAAGAATCAATCATCTTGTTTGATACTGAGCACTTACATGGTAAGCTTCTTTTAGGAGTGTAGTTTTAAAGCAAAATTCTGATTTTACAACAATGCACGTCAGTAATTTGTACAGTTGTTGACTGTTTTGAATAATCCTCATAATGCCCCTCTTGCTTGAACTGCTTTGACAGTTCAAGCAAAGCAGTTCAAACTGACACTCCAGTTTGCCAAAGTGGAGCAGTTGGTGGCTTAGAAAACAAAAAACGACACAGGGAGCCAGCTACAGTAGCTACCTCACAATGGAAAAAAATCAGTGAACCTGGAAATCACCCACCCCCCCCCCCCTCCACCCCCCCTTTGAGAAGCCCATTATTCTTAGTATCCAGTACAATAACTTCTTATTACCATGCAACAAATGTATCTTCAAGTGCTCTCACAATAATAGCTTTGCAAATGTTGCCCATATTGTTTTCCATCTACAGAAGATTGACGTGTAATTTGAGCCGATACACCAGACCTTTCTTTTGCAATATGAATAAATATTGGAGTACTAAGCATGCTGTGCACATTTTTATGTAAGAATATGTGGGCCTACTCCTTTTCCTGTCTGCTCTCTTTCTAATTATCAATTACACTTTATTTCCCAGGGGAACGATAACTCAGTCCATGTGTGCGTACGCGTGCGTGTGCGTGTGCGTGTGCGTGTGCGTGTGCGTGTGTGTGTGTGTGTGTGATTTCTGCGCCATTGTTGCAATGTGACACACACTGAGGGAAATCTGAACACCTCAAGTGTTATATATCCTGTTATCCTATTTAATTTGTGCACAGAAAACACAACAGATGCAGTACAGGATAAAATACTGTTCTTGACATTTTCTCTGACATTCGCTTTGCCTTTTCTGGAAAAAGGTTGCACTTCTTAACGTTACAATCAGACAGCTAAGGTTAATTACATGACACATAAGATATGGTTTGCCATGACGTCTCTACAGTTCCTCATCTTTCTTGCCATCATTCATACTTTTCACAGACCTCAGCCCCATTATGATGACCAAGACTCTTGTCTCTGCTTTGAGGGGGTCCCCAAGGTACCCAGAATGAAGCTCAAACTCATCACTTTATTTTTTTTGCGGGAAAAGAAAGACTTGATACATTATCACTGTCAACTATCAACAATGGATTTTTCTGCTTCATAGGGAAGTGGATGGGTACTTTTGAAAAATGACCCGGCTGGAAAAATAAAATACATTCTGTTCTAGGGTAGTATTAATCTGATTGATATATCTGAAGTTACAGCTACAGTTATTGTAAAATTTTGTATTTTATTTTTATTTTTATTTTGATGTATGAGTTATTGACACAAAATAAAATAGTAAAAACATGGCTTTTTTTTAGAACAAGCTCTGTGGGGACTCAGTGACCCCTGCGGTGGACTCATTGGCTCCCTGCAGGCGACCAGAAGCTCATGGGCACGGTTTTGGCAACCCCTGCTCTAGAAAATCATTTTCAGTTGATTAAATGAATTTCTGTGGAACCATAGCCAGAGATGTCCTTAAGGTGATAAAAAGGGAATGAAAATCCTTCTCTAGTTCTCCCACCATCTGGAATTACTGACTTATATATGGGAGAAGGGTTTCAGTTTAAAAATGATTCCTTTTAATGCAAAAACCCCTCTGTAGGACTACTGTTAATCTGCTTTCATTCATGTTGGTTAGTCGTGGGTGATATAACGATCTTAGATCGTGAAGGATTTTAACGTGCTGACCATCTGCCAAAGCTGAGAGATCGTAGAACCGGGCTAATGTGTTTATTCTATCATGCTGCAGTTTATACTCCTACACAGACACGTCTCCCTCCCTCCTTTTTTGCTCCGCAGCGGTAAAAACAAAAACGAAGCTTTAGTGTAAAGTCCGCAAAAACAACTCCATCCCGGTTATATGCAACTGTTCCGATATTTTTTCAAACCGACACGGCGTGAGCAACAGTTAACTTATCTGCATTCATAAGAGCAGTCTAACGTCACTTCCGGCTCGCCAGAGTGCCCACGCCCCCGTTTGGGTGAAAACAAGCCCTGAGAATGTATCAGCGGTAGATTAGAAAACACTGGTAGCCGTGCGATTAAACGCAATTGCGTAGCTTTTTGTATTTCAAACTATTTCAAAAACACAATTTAGTATCGGGTTTTCATTTACAAAGGACAAATGAGGGTAAAAGAAGAGCTCTGTGTGTTTGGACTGAAACTAGAGAGGATTAAAGTGGTAAATTGTGGCTGTCATTCCTGCTAGCTTTAAGGCAGCGATCGCTCCGTGACAGCAGAGTCTGTTAACAGATTCTTCACACATTCATTCACTAACGTATTAACAACGTTTCAACTGTCAGGTCTCATAAATATGTTGGTGAAAATGTCTCTAAACAAAAGGAAGACTACACCAAATCCTCTTACTGAAAAATAAATGTCAAAAGAAAAAGTTCGCTATATAATATAACACCTCGTCTCGCCCCACTCATCATTATTTACACTCAGATGAATACAAAAGGTTTTAATATCATCCAGGTGACTTTACATATGTTATTCTTTCCTAAATCAGCTGATACCAGTGGAGGAAATAATTATTTGATCCCCTGCTGATTTTGTAACTTTGACCAATTGCAAAGAAGTGAGAGGTCTATAATTTTTATGGTACCCTTATCTTAACAGAGAGAATATATAAAAAAAAAAACATTGTATAAAGTTATAAATTCATTTGCATTTGATTGAAGGAAATAAGTATTTGATCCCCTACAAACCAACAGGAATTCTGGCTCCCACAGACTGATTATTTACCACTCAGAGGCACTGAGGCACTCAGATTAGTCCTGTTACTTTAAGAAAGTACTCCCAATCACTACTCGTTCTGGGTAAAAAAGACACATGTCAACAGAATCAATCTCTTCCTTTCCAACCACTCCACCACCATGGGCAAGACCAAAGAACTTTCAAAGGACATCAGGGACAAGATTGTAGACCTGCACAAGGCTGGATTGGGCTACAAGACCATCAGCAAGAAGCTTGTTGAGAAGGAGACACTGTTGGTGCAATTATAATAAAATGGAAGAAATTTAAAATAACCATCAATCGCCCTCTGTCTGGAGCTCCATGCAAGATCTCGCCTCGTGGAGTAAAGGATGATCATGGGAATGGTGAGGGATCAGCCCAGAACTACACGGGAGGAGCTTTGTAATGATCTCAAGGCAGCTAGGACCACAGTCAGCAAGAAAACCATTGGAAACACACTGTGCCGTAATGGATTGAATTCTTGCAGTGCCCGCAAGGTCCCCATGCTCAGGATGGCCCGTCTGAAGTTTGCAAATGAACACCTAAATGATTCAGAGAAGGCTTGGGAGAAGGTGATGTGGTCGGAAGAGACCAAATTGAACTCTTTGGCATAAACTCAAGTTGTTGTGTTTGGAGGGAGATAAATTCTGAATACCAACCCAAGAACACCATCCCCACCGTCAAGTATGGAGAGGTAAACATTATGCTTTGGGGCTGTTTCTCTGCTAAGGGTACAGGACGACTTCACGCATTGAGGGGCCGATGGATGGGGCCATGCACTGTAAGATCTTGGACAAGAACCTCCTTTCCTCAGCCAGAGCACTGAGGATGGGTCGTGGATGGGTCTTTCAGCATGACAACAATCCGAAACATACGGCCAAGGCAACAAAGGAGTGGCTCAAGAAGAAGCACATTAAGGTCATGGAGTGGCCTAGCGAGCCTCCAGACTTTAATCCTATAAAAAATTTGTGGAGGGAGCTGAAAGTTCGAGTTGCAAAGCGACAGCCTCGAAACCTTCAGGATTTGGAGAAGATCTGTAAAGAGGAGTGGCCCACAATCCCTCCTGAGATGTCTGCAAACCTGGTGACCAACTACAACAATCGTCTGACTTCTGTGCTTGCCAACAAGGGTCACTCCACCAAGTACTAAGTCATGTTCTGCATGGGGATCATATACTTATTTCATAACGGAACCTAAAGGGATTAGGCTAAACGATGTTACAAAGCAGCAGGCAGGTGAGAGTGAGTGACCGACTGTCTGTCTGTCAATCAACAATGTCCCGCCCCCTCTATGAATTAAAGTCTTCTTTCAGTAAAACTTACTTTGATCATGTGTCACAGAATGAACACATTCTGTATTATGTTTTATTATATATAAACCAAACTAAAGTTAGTCCAATGATGTCATAAAAACAACAAAGGCTGCAGAGCCTGTATGAAGCTATAACTGTCGGAACTCTGCAGGGCTAAAATACAACAGAAACACAAGAACTTGAAGTCTACATGTTTTTAAATGAATGCATCACTGTGTGAAAATATACCTGATGAACATAAAAAGAGGACACATAACTAAATCATAATTTCAAAGTGGTGCAGAAAACCTTCAAATTATGCATAAATATCGATCAAATCAAGGGAATGATGTTTCTGCTGCTAAAAATATTCTGGGTGAGACCTCCAGACCTCCTACAAAGACGTTTTTCAAATATACTAAACTTGTCAGCACAGTTTTTGTGCATTTAAAAACATTATACAGGGAAATAAGTTCGGTTGAACTAGTCAGTAACTTGCAAATTAGTTGTAAGATCAGTATGAATTTTTTTTTGATAAAATCGTGATTGTGATTTTGCCCCCAAAAAATCGTGATATGACATTTTTTCCATGTTTTTTCCTCTAATGTTGGTTACAATTGCAGTAATTCATTTGAACAGGAGTCAAAGTTATCTATAGGAACTAGAGAAATGCAGATTAGCTGAACACCTTCCCTTGATCTGGAGCTTCAGCCACTGTCATTTTTAAGATAAGAGTTGGATGTGGTCAGAGAATTTACTAAGCCTTTACAGAATACTTGTAATAGTAAAGGATGGGTCCATGTCCTAGGATACTGAGAAATGTGGAGACTAGGTCGACTAAGAGAGAGAAATGTTGTAAAATCATCGGTATGTACTTCATGCTCATTTTTATAGACAACAAAGTAAGACAGATGGATTTATTATGGACCTACCATATGTAAACCCCTCTCTGCTAATGTTTACAATTACCGCGGTAGCTAATTGGAGATTGGTGGCCAGTTTGCATATCAAACCAGACTGAGTAGAAACTCTTTGGCTTTGGTGCTCTGGGATGTGTTTACTCAGCAAATAAGTTTAATTGGGAAAATAATTTTCCAGCTGCTGTGGATTTGGGGCAGAGGGCGTGTGTTTAGTGTGTAGTGCGTGTGTGCATTTACAGTATTCAGTACAAGGCTCCTAAATAATTAAAGGGGGATATTAATGGACCTAGCTTGTAACCGGGCTCCATTATGATTAGACCACCATCCCACACAGTCTTTTTAACTGACCTGTCAGGATTCACTGCATGTGACAGTTACCATTCTGTGTCCTGAGGACTAATTGATCCTTGTGGAGATCGCCTGCAGAGAGAGAGAGAGAGAGAGCTTTCCACAAAGTGTAGGAACTGGAGAAGTATTGACGAAATGTTGGGGAAGCTCAGATGGAAGTACATATGCTATCGAGCAGGAAAAGGCATCCTTAGGGGCAGTCTTGGCTCTCGATCAATGTTATGGTATGGGAGGGATTCAATTGGATGCTGCCTGAAGCTTCTAAACCATCTCTGTTCACGAGGAGGTGTATGTTCGAGTTCTCTACCCATGTGTTGATGGGCGTTTAGCAGGAGGTAAAAACATTAATTGATAAATGCTATTGAATTGGTCTTTTCTTTTGGTGCTTTTGGGACCAGGTCATGTGTAACAAAAACAATTAAGACAAAGAATTGTATTTAAAAACAGTTTTATTAAATGTTAATATATAATATTGACACTGATGATTGTCTTTTGATTATCAGTACCCGGATCCCAGGATAGTGACCATTCATTTTTACCACATTGATTGTGACTATTAGTTTAAATGTTTCTATTAATATTAATGTGAAAAATCACAATTATTATGACATGTATCCTGAGTTCATCTGAACAATGTTATGTCTATCTACTCTCTAAGACTTTTTTCTACACTTTTACTCTAGCACAACTATGTTTTAATATGTTCATAGCTTAAGATATATTTTTCGGACTGATTTAAAAGCAAGATAATTCAATTTGATTTACACTTGTCTATAGAGGGAAAAGGGGAGTGTTACTATGAAAGGAATTGGTTAATAGCGTGCAAGACAGCTTGAATTGGGTAGAAAAAGTCAGTTTCTAACAGATGGCCTCAATATATTTAATCTGAAAGTACTAAGTGCCTCTACCATTTTGTTTTCCAATACCACTTACTCTGACTTTGAGAGAAACAGCTGTTTATACCTTTCCACACCCACTGTTCAGTAGTGGTGGGCGATATAACGATCTTAGATTTGTGAAGGATTTTAACGTGCTGACGATCTGCCAAAGCAGGGAGATCGTAGAACCGGTCTAATGTGTTTATTCTATCATGCTGGAGTTTATGCTCCGACACAGACGTGTCTCCGCCTCCTGTTTTGCTCCGCAGCGGTGAAAAACGAAACTTAAAACTTAAGTCCGCAAAAACAACTCCATCTCGGTTATATGCAACTGTTCAGATATTTTCCCAAACCGACACGGCGTGAGCAACAGTTAACTTTTCTGCATAGTTTGCACAGTTAAGTTTACATCTCAGATAGCGACACAAGAAACCGTTTAACGGAGAGACGTTCACAGTCTGCAGAGAGACAGAGCAGAGCTCAGACAGTCAGGGGAGATATAACCCCGGTGTTTAAAATGTTGCTGTCGGTGTTTTCTGCTCTCTCTCAGGTTTTAAAAGTTACTTATCAAGCCTCTCCACCCGAAGCTCACCTTTGTGATAACGGAACCTATAGGGATTACACTAAACGAGGTTACAAAGCAGCAGGCAGGTGAGAGTGAGTAACCATGGTGACTGTCTGTCTGTCAATCAACAATGCCCCCCCCCCCCCCCATGAATTAAACAACAAATGTTGAACTGGTTAGTAATTTGTCAGTATGAAAAAAAATCGCGATAAAATCGTGATCGGGATTTTGCCCCAAAAAAAAAAAAAAATCCCATATTGCCCACCTCTACTGTCCAGTGTTACGAACTTCTACATGTACAGGTGCTTTTGCTCCACTGCCTCTTCCCTGTTCATCTTTTTATCCTTGAATGTCCCTGTGGTTGGCTAATCATTAAGAAGTGAGCACATGCATTTTGTCACGACAGTCACTCAGTCGCCCGGCCTTCAGGCTGAGTCTGTTTGAACAAGTCTGGTCCTGCACTGTGTTGTTTCATCCTTTGTTCTTGCCTCACTTTCCTCTCAGAGCAAGGTGAAATGGAAGGAGACTGGGAAGGAAAAGTGAAGTGAGGAAAATAGAAGTCAGCGGTAGGACACATTGGAAATGAGAAAACAATTTCAAAGGATACAAATGGATCGGTGTTTTTTGTATTCTGTTCCTCGTGTGGAGCCGCAGTGGTTTTCTGTTTGTAATTTGAAGAGAGCAGCTTGAGTTTGCATCCAATTATAAAAGGTAGTTACAGACAACCTTTGCCTTTTTTTTCAAAAGTAATTATCCTGATCTTCTTATCTTCATCAGAGAAATTTAATTAAAACAAATGTGCTTCAAGCAAAGGCAGGTTCTTAGTATTTCCAAATTCCTGCTTCATAAAGAGCATGTTTTAAAAACTTTGACTTCAAAAGACTTGGAAGAAATGCATGAAAGAAATTGCATGAAGCAGGGTAGCAGCACAAATAAGCAAAAAGTTACAACAGCACATACAGTAGAATGACAAGCTGCCCATATATCAGTGCCAGTTGTCAGAGCAATCAAGCACCCAGCTGGACTATCATTCAGTGCCACTGAGGTGGTTTCAAATGTAATAGGATTTCTTGCCCTCCAGAAACAGACAAGTGCCAGTGTGTGTTTGACCAAGAGGAATAGAGAGTCTTAAGGACAGGAAGTCCTGGACATTGTGGAGCCATGTGCTGATTGAAAATAAACTCATTGTTTCCCCTCAGGTGGAAACACAGTTTTACTCCAAAATCATTTTTTATGGCTTTTTTTTCTACTCTGTTTCGACCCCCTCCCATTCTTTGTTAGATTCTTCAGAGGAGTTAGAAGTGCACGATCAAGACCATAAGAGAGGCTGTTCTTGCTGTGTCTTCCTGGTCCTTTTGTGTCCTGTTTATGCATTAGCACACAACTGAAAGACTTCTTGCACTGCGGTATCCATTATAAATATTCTCACACCCACACACATAGATCCATATTTTACATATTTCATACTAAAAGCAAGTCTCATTGACATCTATTAAATAAATGACAGCTCCATAGAGGGCCTGCTCTTCTACAAAGCATCAATGAGGACGTGGCCTATTTTAGAAACAAGTATGGACATCACAGTGGGCGATGTTGCGGTGAATATGACCTGCATGCTGAGAGTAAAATTGTGACTTGTTAAGCACATTGCTTTCCCCTAGGGTTGCATTGTACTGGTGCAGTGTCATTATCAGCACCTTTGTACAGAACCACATTAAGGAGAATGGAGAATAATGACTAAAAGGCTTTGGTTTTATGGCTGTATACAGTTTCCAGAGCTGATAGAACTGCAATGCAATTGAATTTGTGTTCAGTTTAGTGAGAGCATATTTGGACTGTGGTGCAGATTTAATCTTGGCTGGTGGGTAAGTGGTTTATTAATTTTCTAATAATCAATATGTAATTTTCAAGTTTGAGAGTTGGAGAAAGAAAAATAAATACTTGGATAAGAAAGACACAATCTTTTTTTTTTTTTTAAGAAAATTGTCTTGATATGTTTTACTGAATAATGTGCTCAATGTAGTGACTATATAATTTGTATTTAAAACAGTGTTTTACGAACAGACTTCTATACTTGAGCAATAGAGCAATGGCAAGTTCCTTATGCATCCCAACCTGACTTATCAAAGTTAAGAAAAGAGGAAAACACTTTAACCAAAGTTTATTTTTTCTTACACTTCAGTGTGCTTCCCTATTCAATTATTGTTTTGCAAATCTGCAGTGTGATCAATCAATCAATCAATCAATCAAATTTCTACCCAAAAATAGACACATCTGTTTATCTTGTCAATAAATTCAGTTGTCAATAAAGTTGTTAGGAGAAGGTGTAAATTGTTGTTTGGCTTTTATAATGGCCTTTCAATCTGCTGGTTTTAACCCAAAAGAAAATTACTATATTGAATGTGAATGCAAAACTTTTCTCTGACGTTAGTATCAAATATGGTGCTGAACCACGGCTGTGGATCAGTGGTAGAGTCGGTCGTCTCTCCACTAGAAGGCATGGGGTTCGATCCCAGCTCGTGCAGTGACATGTCTAAGTGTTCTTGGGCTAGTCACTGAACACCAAAGTGCTCCCGCTGCTTCACGGAATATGAATGTGTGTGAACGGGATTAGTTAAAAGTTATGGGCACTTGATGTACGTACTCTGCAATCAGTAATGTACCGTTTTGATTTTATCGATTCTAGTTCCTATTCCAGTCCTCTTATCGATTCTGGTTCATATCGATTCTTGATATTGTTATAATATAAACAGTATATATTTAGATATTCTTTTTGTTTTTTGGTCATGCCATTTATGAATTAAGTTATTCTGTTAGCTGTCTTTGATGTACTCAGATGGCACACAGAAATATCAAATGAGGCTTAAATCTATGCTGATGATTTAACTGTGGCAAAGGGGTGTAACTGCTTCCCCACTTATTTTGTCATACAGTTTTAAAGTGCTCTGATTATTCAGAAGAACAGAAAAGCAATCTACAAGTTGAAGTCCATTTACTATGTGTAAATTGTTAAAAAAAAAAAAAAAGACTTTGTGAACTCTATTTCCTGCAGAACAAGCCATGAGATGGTCATGTATGCCCCTGAATGTTAGAACAGAAGTGATCGTTGGTGAAATGTAACAGTATGTGTAAGGATCACACCACACTGTCCCCAGGGTGTCTGAGCCCACTCTGTGTGAAGCAGCTCATTGATCCTGAACTCACATCAAAAACTTGAATCAGGCTCATTCTTCTGGGCATTGACAGGAACCAGTTGGGGGTGAGGAGACACAGGGTGTGGACACCAGTTGGAAGGTGTACTGGAGGGTACAACTGTAATGCTGAAGATTTTTTTTTTCTTGCTGGGTGGGGAGTTTTCAAGCAGAGACTTCCAGAATATATATTTTTTTACTTATTTAATGGATGCATTTCATTCCATCCGTTAATTTTGGAATCTTTTTTTTTTAATTTTTTTTACCTGCAACAAAACAATGCTCAGTAACAGTGTGGCATGCATGTCGTCTCAAATTTCCTTTTTCAGAGGTTTAGAAGTTTTTGTGCTGTTTATTTTAAGAGTATCTAACTGCCATCATTGAAAATACAGTAATTGTGACGAGAGAAATAGAATTTCAATTGAAAAGTCAATTGATAAGAAATAAAGGAACAGGAATATTGACAACCGATATCCATTTAAATCATTTATTTTAAACAACAGTTTTTAGAATATCAGGATTGGTTTGTCACTCAAATCATAAAATCCATTAGATAGATAGAATCTTTATTATCATTGTATACAAGGACACAATGAAACTTTGTTAGCAGCAACCCTAAACAGCAGCGTTTACAACAACAACAAAAAAAATAAAAAATAATATATATATATATATATATATGTGGTGATATGAAAGAGAAATCTGCAAAAAGTGGCCTGGGAAATTGCTGTTCAAATAAATAAATAGACAGTTGTGGTGACTGAAAGAATATATACAAGTATTATTTTGCAGTGACTGATTAGGTAAACAAAAAGAGAGAGAGATATAGTGCAAATAAGTGAAGTTATAGTGCAGTGAAAGAGTATATACAGTTTTAGTGCACTTGTCACTTGTCATGGTGGTGGAGCCAGCAGTGCTGACTGTTGCTCTCTTGAGATAGTATTTCTCCATTTTCTGCCTCGATGCACAGCAGGTGTAACACGAGGTGAAGGGGTGTAACAGGGCAAGACACAGACAAACCATTGCTGTTTTTTCCTTAGTCCAGTTCATTCTTTACTTTTCATTTCTAGTATCTATGTTCTGGTCTAATTTGTAAATCCATCTCAGCGTTAGTCCAGGTGACAGACTCGCTGTGTGCCTGGTCCTTACCTCTCTTAGCTGTCACATCCATGACTCATGAAATGCTGCAAATTTCAAAATATGAACATTCGGCACAGAGGTTCCCTGTGGCCAAACCAACATCAACTGTCTCCACGGTGCTGTGATTACACCAGCACTCAGTAAGTCACTCATGCCTCAACAGATTTATGCTCCATTAGGAAAGCCCGACCTGCAGGCAACAAAAGCACCTTTGTGCCCCAGTCTTATTTTTCTGAGTGCACTCTACTGCTGTCTTGGATTCATAGCCCAGCTGTCCCTCAAAAACAATAATGAGTAGGTGGATTGTGAAACATGATCACTGTTTGCTTTTGTAATCCCGCATGTCCTACACTGAAATGAGTTATTTTCTCCATACGAGTTTCCACCGGTGGAGTCTCAATTTACACTCATCATATTCTGTGGAATACAAACCTTGATCAATTTACAGGCAGAGCCTTCAGGGGGAAAAGAAAATGATTTGTTATAAGAAAATTCATACTCTGTTTTGGATTTTGCATTCAAATAATATTTACGAAGATTGGCCCCAAACACAAAATTCTAAATCAAAGTGAAAAAATGTATTTCATAGATCTCAAAAAGTGTTGATATAACAGTATGGAAGGCTAATTTGTAGGTCATTTACCGTAAAATCCGGTGTATAAGACGCACTTTTAATACCTATTTTTTCGTCTTGGCGGCGTCTTATACACCGGTGCGATCAATATACCAGTATAAAATACTGAAACACGCACCGTCATTACAGCGGGTGCAGCAGCCACTATCTCTGCGACCTGACGTGATTTAAAAACCCATCCCTATTCATTCAAGCTGAGTGCACGCTGTGCTGGGAAAGACAGCGTCACAGACCGGTCTGGCTGTGCAACTTTTTCCACATCTTTTCTCCCTCACGAGGTCATAATCATGCATTTACAGAAAACAGTGGTATATTGTTCCATAAATAAACCTTGTGGAGTTCTCTTTTGATTGAACGAGTCCGATATTAAAGTTAAGAGTGAGCAGAGGAGTCAGGCATCGCGACTCGCAAGCTAGGAGTCTGTGCCTCACAACTTTCCCTGCAGCAGGCTGAGAGCTCAACTACCGTACTGTAGCTAGTAGGAGTGCAAACTCCCGAAAGTGAAAACCGACGGAACTAAAAGAGTGACACAGCTGCACATAAAATGCACATCGCTGAATACAATATAAATCGAAACGCAGGTCTCTAAGAGACCTTCAAAACGGGGTGTGCGTCTTATACACCGGTGCGACTTATATTCCGGATTTGACGGTACCTGAAGCTCATTGGTTTGTTTTTAAAACAGGAAATAAATGAATACAGCGGGGAAAAAAGTGATGTTGTGTAGAGATAAGAGTTTTTCAATTGGTCTCTAATGGTTCACCAAAAGTTTAAAAATACACGGTATCCACTGTATCAAAGCCCTTGTACTTTGAATTTAAGAATCCTGTATTAGGTCCTCTTGAGAGTCCCAGGTAATCAAACCCAGAAGAAGAATTTGTCTACACTCCACAGCAGGATATATAGTAACACTGAGTAAAAAGAAACGATGGCTATAAATATAACTACAGTTCTCTTAGAGGAGCTGAGGGGGACAACAATAGCTGGCCCAGTTCAGTACTCTTAAGAGGTTTGGATAAAATACTGAGCAGAAATATAGCCAATACTGTGTGTTAAACATGAATATATCAACAAGAGAGGCCAGGGCGTCCTGTAACATACAAGACACTTACTGATCCAACACAAACTAGGTCAACAAAGAGCATCTTGTCCCTAAGGTGCACACAGTGTGCTGACCCCTCTTCATCGTTCTTAGTTACAGTCGTAACCTATTGATCATCCAAATCCAAAAGAGATGTTTCTTTAAATTGTGTTTAGTACATAAAGCAAAGAAAGGGACAACAGGATTTGCGTTTTGCTGACAATAAAAACACGCAGGTAGATAAACAAACAGACAATGCAACACATGCTGAGGACTTATAAGTGCATTGTGTATCCCTGAAGTGGTGCTCTCCTTCTACAAAAGGAAAGAAGGGAAAAAACAGTCAGACTCAGATAACAGCACAAGAAGGGTGACTTGTAGCGTTTCTCTGCTAAATTATTTATGAATGTAGAAACAAGTAATATTCGTTAGGAGTAAAAACGCAACTTTCTATGTATTTTTTTTTCTTCACATTTAAAATATGAAGCTTGTTACCTGTAAGAGACGACTTATAGCTAACCCTAGAGTGGAGAGCTTTTAGTAGGTGGTTTTAAACCTGGCATTAAATAGAGCTCTTTGGTGAGCTGTTAGGACCTCACTTTTAATATTTCTTTGCAAAAATGTCTGTATTCTTACTGTGCTTCATCCACATTTACATGTGCAGCTCCTCTAATTAAATAATAAGATCTGAGTGATCAGATGTGAATGGGACCTCAAGCAGCAGCAGAAAAAAATATTCAAATGAGGACATGAGAAGCTTCAGTTTTAGACGTAGCACCTAAATCGGTGGATTTAACAGGAGGAATTTACCAGAGGACCTCTATCGCCCGCTTGATGATGATTATATCCCCCCCAAAATTAAAAGGCTAGTTATTACACTTGGGCTGCCCAAATGAGTACCATATATGTGTGAAAAACGCTGCTATAACAGAGTGAAAAACTGAATTTCCCCTCCGGGATCAATAAAGTATGGCTTCTTCTTTTTCATACTATGTGCTTACGTTATCCACCCAAGAGTTGGTTTGATTTCAAATAAATCCTTGAAAGAGGTAAACATACTACTTGAGTTTTTATTTTTATTTTAGCTATGTACACATGAGGAAGTGGTGGGAAAGATTGCCGGCCTACACAGAGTCATCAGTATGTGCTGCGATGTGCACAGCAAAAACTGTGGAGACAAGCCACATCTTTTATAGATGTCAGGGACCGGCTGCCAACTTGTCCCAGCGGTCCACTATTCCGGTTATGTTAGGCTGTTCACCTAATATCACTGAACCGTTTCCTGCATGGGACAAAGGCTATCCCAGGGCTGCAGTAACACTGTAAGCACAGATGATCCCCTGCAAGCTAATTTAATCAAAGGTGTCGTATATTCACTGATGGTTATACTACACCTCACGTAAAAGGATGTTTAGTATATTCTGAGAAGAGGCTTTTGTGGCAAGTAAACTCAGCTCTTTCCTCCATATAACGAAACCTTTTAGGCATGCTACACATCAAACGGAAAAGGTTTTAATTTTTTTTTATAGTTTTAATTCTTAGGTGAGTATTACTTACTGTTCCCTTGTTCAGTACTTTTTTTCCCGCCTAATTCTCTTTTAACAGATTATGTGTATAAAAATAAATGTGTCCGCATGTGACCATATTTTAAGTTTGAAGCCTTTTTGATTTTTGGTACGAGTCGTATCATCCACTACTTCATTGGCCTTTTAATTTATAAAAGACTACAGGCAATGTAGTAAACAAACGAGGTTGTTTAATGCTATTCTGACACCCACCAGCAGTCATCTGATGACAATCGCAGCTTAAATGTATCTTCTCAAACACTTAGATATTGTTTTTCAACTCCATGCTTGCTTTTCAAGCTAGTCAGACTGTAAACAAGGCAATGATGGAACAACCGGCTACACACAGGTAGCCCCTCACTATGCACCGACATCCTGTATCACAGTCATGCTCTGTATAAAATTCAGGTTAGATTCCCCAAAACAGCCTAATCATTCCAACTATTTTATTATCTTTGATTGTAATATTTGTTGAGAAAATGTAATGCCAAAGTTGCAACCTTTCCTTTGCCGTGATTTGGCAAAGGAACAACAATCTTGTCCTTCTCTACTGTAGTGATCCAATGGTGTTATCCTCACCTGGTGTTAATGCTTGTGCTCTAATGATTTGTTAACCTGAGCATGTGAGTGCCTGTCTTAATTTGGGACAGGCTCCTTAAGACACAGGATTTTAATTATTTTTTTATCTAGCAGCAAAGATAAAAAAACAAAAAACATTGGTTGAAAACCGCAAGAGTATTTACCTATGTTTAGCTGCTGATGGTTAAGCTTTTTTAATTGAGTTTTACAGTATGTGAGACACGACTGTCATTTTGCACATGAAGGAATATAAGTAGTGCTGCAACAACGAATCGATAAAAATCGATTAATAAAAGTGTTGGCAACGAATTTCATTATTGAATCGTTGCGTCGCGCGATTAATGCGCCACTCCCTTTGTCGCGGACTGTGGTGACGTACACGCCGAACTGTTTACATGCCGACAGCACAGCGTGCTGGAGCTAGAGCGTGAGAGAGCGGAGCTGGTATTTCAGATATTAAACAATAGCAGAGCGGAGAGAACGGTTCAACCGAAATTTTCTAAAGTGTGGGAGCACTTCACAATGCATAAAAACAAGAGTTAGTTGCAA
Source organism: Labrus bergylta (assembly GCF_963930695.1). Lineage (NCBI taxonomy): Eukaryota > Metazoa > Chordata > Actinopteri > Labriformes > Labridae > Labrus > Labrus bergylta. The sequence continues at coordinate 23,823,421 of NC_089195.1, forward strand.
GCTTTGCACTAGCGATATGGCGCGGCACGGGAACACCACAGTGATGATGCAGCACCTGAAAAGTAAACATGTCGGAGTCATCGCTGACTAGGAAGGGAGCTCGACAGCAGGGTAAGTCACTACAAAATCCCAAATCCCATGTTTGTTCTGTTTTCAAGTAAGAAAATGTAACGTTAGTCTTTCCGGTTGCTCGGCTGGTGCTTTGACGTTAACGTTAGCGTTAGCTGGTTAATGACGGTGGTAGAGCAGACTTTTTACTTTGCCAACGCCAAACAAGCTTAGACTAAAGAAAACTTTATTATTTTGCCTTTTAAGCCCACTTTCAATACTTTCTCAGATATATTCTTTGCTTTTTTCACATATTATTTTCTGTTGACGTTGGAATATATTTGTGTAGGTGTGTGTTTTACATTTTATTTTAGATTAAAACATTTTTTAAAGCACTTTGTCAGCTTGCTGTAAATAAATAAACAATTAAAAACGAATGTACTTACTACAATGATTTAATAATTTGATGATTCAGCTTCCGGCGTTAATTTTCTGTAATAAGGTGAGAGTTAATACACTGCACTGTTTGCAAGTGCATTTAGATACTTGATTAAATTTGTGTAAATAAGTTGTTTGTAGGGTACCTGCATGAGTGTAAATAAATATATAATATAAAAACGTGTGCTGTCTCTGCAAGTGGTCTTCGGGTTACTTACTTGCCTTTACATAATTCATAACTAAAACAACAAGGCATATTGATTTGATGTAAATTGTGCTGTTTTACATACTAATACTATCTTTGTCATTGTAGAAAACATCATGTACATCACAACAAGCATCCGTCTTGACAAATAGCATCCTCAACATGCTCGTCGCTGACATGAGGCCTCTGACGATGGTTGAAAATGAAGATGCAACTTCACTACAATGATCCCCACCTTGAACCCTGGGTACACTCTTCCCTCAAGGACCCATTTCACAAAGCTCATGGAGACGTCCAAGCAGTAACCTGTTTTTTTTGCACTTTTGTTTGCACTGTCAATGAACTAATGTTCTGTTTTTGAATAAACGTGTGGAAATTCAAAATGTTTTTTTTTAAAAATCCGATTCATCGATTAATCGGAAAAATAATGAACCGATTTATCGATTATTAAAATAATCGTTAGTCGCAGCCCTAAATATAAATACCTTATTCCTTTTCACGTTTTTACATTATTAACCTAGACCGACTTCATCCTCTTGTTCTTGAGCTAATGGTCATCTGTAGTCTGTACCATTATCATAGAAAGCAAGAACATATTTCCCCCTATTTTAATAGCACTGCAGGTGTTTGCAGTAGTTCCCCTATGATTTAATGTAGTGATTCATTGTAGCTGCTGTACTGTTGTCTTGGAAATTACTCGCTGTACTAGTGACTTAATGAAAAAGAAAAATCTCTTCATTTCGACCTCATTTTACACACTAAGGAACTTGCAGGTTCTCTAACCAAGGCACTCAATGCTAGAGGGAGCGTTAGCTACTCCACAATCATACCTTACACTTACTCTGTATGGATGTGTCACTGTAATCGAAAAAAAAAAAATATATGATTACTGCAAAGTGGCAGAAAGAAAAGAAAATATACACAATATCATAACCTTCAAATTAAAAACATGAACTATCCAAAATACGATCTAAGTCTAATAAACTATTATTTTTAATTAATTACTTACTGTGGGCAGCTTTTAACTCAACACATACCTATTAATTCTAAAGAAGGTATATCAAATCAAATCTCAGTCTCTAATGAATCGAACAATATACACTAATTAGTATGCATGAACACATAATTACATACACAGCATTCCAAACACAAACATTAGCCGTTGTAAGGGGGAGTGGAGTGGAGACACGCACGCACGCACGCACAAACACACAAACAAACAAGCACACGCACACACACACAAACAGATTTCACTTGCGTACACACAGGGCAGAAAGAAAGACAAGAACAACATCAGGCTGCGTCATAAGAAAGAGAGAAAAAGAGTAAAACAGCTCAGTCTTCATAGCTCGTGATTGAAAAGGGAAATAGTTTAAAAGGTCCCTCGCAGTAGCAAAATAAATGCATAGGCCAAGGAAAAGAGAGAGAAACAATGATGCCCTATGCATCCCACATCTGAAACGTTCTTAAATTACAGATACTTTTGTATTTGTTATCTTATCGTTCAATAATTCTTTTGTTCTTTTTCCTCATAGATGAATTGAAAATAAATTAGCAGTTCCGTATGCCTTTTGTTTGTTTTACCATAATCAGTCTTTTGATTTTGTAATTTTAAGACAGTTTTGGTAAAAATCTGCCTACTCAATATTGGGGGGGTACGTTTTTATTTTTTTTGAATATTTTATTTGTAGTTTTGATCTTTTGTGCACAATACAAATAATACAAGGACATACAGGAACTCAAACAAACAAACATGGCTCAGACATGTACATTAAAAAAATTGGTGAAAATAAAACAAGAGAAAAGTAAACAGAAATTTCTTGCATAGCTGCCAGTCACTCGGTAAACCCAAATACGCTGTGTATTAAGACTCTTAAGAAGAGGTCCGTGGTGGTAACAAGGTGAGTTTTCAACCCACATCAGCTTTGTCCAAATGGGCAAGAAATGGGTCCCAGATTGCGAAAGAATTTCTTAATCGAACTTGTCCTCAGGAACCTGAGTTTTTCCATTCGTATGGCTGACATCATTTCAGAGATCCATTTTTGAAAAGAAGGTGGGGAAGACGACTTCCAGTCTGTCAGAATGAGTCTCTTAGCGATAATCATCCCCAGTGCTAGGGAGCATTGCAGGCGTGAGGGAAGACTTCCAGTTAACTGTGAGCAGCCAAAGATTGCAACTTCAGCATCTGGATAAAAGAGTTTGTTATAGGCCTTAGTGAGTACCAGTCAAATATTTTGGACCAAAATCCAGTGAGCGAAGGACAGGACCAGAAGGCGAATCATTACTGAGTTTTGGCAATTTCTCTGAAAAGCTCTGCCCCTGTCGAAGTATGTTGTTCATTATCTTGAAAACTAAATAAGATATCAGCAACCTTGTTTAAATGTTTAATGCACTTTGTTCAATGAGCATTGACAGCAAATCTTGTTCCAACTTATGAGATGTCAAAAATATGATTTTCGAAAAACTAATTTTGTTTCCTTAAATACAGTGCCACCATCTGGCCGATAGGATTAATTTCTTTTGGGAAGCTAATGCATATCATTTACAGTTATTGTACCAAGTTTTGCAGTTTCTACCTTGTTTCACAAAAACAATCAGGGCTGGAACCCTAATTTATAAAGTCATTAATCCTGACTTCCAGTATTATACTGTAAATGTATCCAGGGAAACAAACACTGATGCTCATATACTGATACATAGAGGAACCTCCTCAGAAACCAAACACAGTCCCAGACACACACATACTTTCTGTCCCTGTGGTCATACTCTTCATCACTCAGAGTTATGGTAGCTACACAGTGCCTTCCGGAGCAGCCGCGGAATCATCCCCATAGACCTGTCGTACATGGTTCACTGCCTCATTTTCAATTGTTCTTTAGACCCTCATAAATCACCCTTGAAAGTGAAAAGTTTGTGTGTGTGTGAACTTTTCACATGTTGTGATCTCTGCCAGTTGTTCACACATTAGCAGTGTGTGGACTTGTAATACTTGACCTAAAAGCGTACATCTGCCATTTTGCTCTTAATTTACAACTTGAGGCTGACTGGTAAAGGCTGAATTATGTGAACGAAGAGAGTCGTTTTTTTTTCTGCTCCCATGATTCCCCTTGACGGTGAGTTTCTACTATCTCTCCTATCTTTCATTTTCATTCATAAATTTCCTGGCTCATAAATTTTCAGGATCTGCCATTTCAGCTTCCCCACACGGCTGACACTCATGTCACTGTGTCCCACAAATCAGCCCTTTGCTGTCCTTTTGTGAACCAGCTGGTGCTCTGTCTTGATAAAAAAATATATATATATATATGTGTGTGTGTGTAATGTTTCTCTCATTTTATATTTGCCAGATTGTTATACTGCTTGACTTAATATATAATTTTAATAGTGTCTTGGAATATGGAACAGACATAAAAATAATGATTTATTGTGCTCAACTGTCTCCCATCAGATTCATATGTCTGCCCAATCTAAATATAAATGCAATTTTAGAAACAAGTTAAGACATTCGATTGTTGATGCTATTCTCAAACGATGCCTCAATGTAGAGAGTCAGTGATGATACATTTCCTGTGTGGGTACCATGACATATCCGTTAGGCAGAGGCAGCCGTCACATGATGCTCAGGCAGGTAGGGTGGATGGTGGCTCAGTGCTGTGCTTTTGTAAATACTATTACAAAGCATGCTGTCCAGGCCTGCTCTTTATGTATATAGAAAAAGATTGATTGAATGATATAAATCCACCATTAAACCTATACAGTATTTAAGGGGATACTAAACCTAACAAACCTAGTGTGTAAGCCCTGCTTTTAGCCAGACGTGTGTTCTATTTTTTTTCTTTCTGTAAGACTCTTATTTTCACTTTCAGTCGGTAAGTCATGGGATGAAATATCTCCTGGCCTGCCTCTTTCCTATAACCCTAGCTTAAGGCTAAACTGTTCTCCTCTGGCCTCCAGCACCCCTTTGTCCCTTCAGTACAAGCTAAGCTTATCCACTCTTGTCTAAACTGCTCTCTATAGGTCACTTATCTGATCAACTCAAATGTAGGCCTGGGCAATATGACAAAAAAAATGTATGAAGATAAAAAATTCATATCAGTCGATATCGATAATTATCACGATAATTGTCAATCATTATTTCTTTGAAATTTAAAAGCTCCTGAGTGAAAGTTGAAGAAACCAGATGGTTAATTATGGTATAATTATACTTTATTGTCAGGACATGATGAATTATAATTAAACAGAGACATTTCACCATCATAAGCTCTGTGCACATAGCTGGAAAACGCTAATATGACAGTTTGCTGCTGGGGAGTCACACTCACTGGCCCGCTGGTGTCCACACCATGCATAGACAGTTTATATTATTTACAATACGGTCCACAGTAACACTCATTTATGACATTTGGACATTTATTTCCTTCGGTGTGTTCTAACGGGTCATATTGTTTCCAATGGGGGAACAGGTTCGTGGTGTCGCCGTTTTAGCTGCACTTCGGCACAGTTAACAGAGATTTTACTCGTTTTTTTGTCGGACTGTAAAGGGCCAAAATATCTCTAAACTCCGGAAGTTGAGCGGCCTTTCTTGCCGTCTTGTCGAGGATATTTTCTCCTGCTTTGAGCCAATAGGTTCAGCATTTTCTTCCGAGTAGCTATCGTGATTTCGGCTGTTTCCTTTACGCTCCCGAGGTCTGTAAGCCCGCCTACCCATATTCCTGCGACATGATTGGCTGTTCGTAGTCTTTTTCTTCTTCTTTTTAATGTCGGGTAGCAACTAGCGTTCAAGGCGCATTAGTGCTCCCCTGTTTCCCTGTGGTTGGATGGTGTAATTACAGGTTTAAATCTATCGAACTTTTATCGCACATTTTTAATATTTATATTGACAAAAATGATATCGCGATAATAATCGTTATCGTTTTATCGTCCAGTCATACTCAAATGACAACTACATATTAGTATCGTTACTAACTTTTGCAACTGTGTTTTATCCTTTGTATTTCTTTTTTGTTTGTTTCTTTATTCAATAGTTTATTTCATTTTTCTTTGCTGTTTTTGGTAAACTTAAATTAATTATGGTAATGCACTTTAGCTACAGTTTCTCACTGTTAACATTAAAATCAAAATTGCAAAACAATGTCAAATAAATTTATGAATAAAAATGAATGTAACCATCATGACCTTTCCCAACAGAAACTGGCTTTCAAGAAGTCAGTGTCTAAATGAATATTGGAGTAGGGATGGGAATTTACAGTTATCCCTGTATTCGATTACTCTAATTACCTAATGAACAAGTACTCGAGTGCCCGCAAATTATTATCATTATTTTTGGTGTGCGTGGCGTCTGGCTTGTTAAATAAGTGCAGTATTTCCCACACATAGATGATACCTGGGCTGTCCGCTTTTTCAATTATTCAGAAAATTGCTGAGTGCGAGAGAGAGAGAGAGAGAGAGAGAGATGTGTAGCAGACTTTTCTGTGTTTGTTGTGCTTTTGCTTTCTGTGTAATATGTTCCTAGAGAGTTGCCGTAGCTGCCGTTAAACAGTTAATTTGCTGAAAAGTTTTGGCTTCCACTGTCATGCAAATGCAACAAGTGGATGGACTATTTTAACTGCAGCAACATGTTGACCATTGAATGTCATCTCACTTAAGTCTACATTGGATATATCAATCTTGAGCTGTGATTTTTAAGTACCGACTACATATATCAGCAAAGATCTGTACAGACTCTCACAAGGAGAGAATAAATAATTAAACAACTTACAGAAGTATATAAAACACTTCATGTTATCAAAATAAAAAGGAAGAACACTATGATCACTGTTAACGTCATCATTATTGATTGAGACATATGTTCTCTCCTCCTAGGGTTAAAGAAACATAATCAAATTGTACAAAAGAAAAGTCACTCCTCCTAATCTATATGAATATGCCTGACTGCGCCTAGACTTGTTTGTTTAATGATTTTTTCGCCCTCAACCCATTCTCTTTAAATCCTACCAGACCATCACATAATAACATACTTTAAAAATATGCTCTCATTGTGTTGGTAGTTCATAATCTGTAAATTACTCATATCTGTTTATAACATAAAGAACTTCATTGGCATTTTGGAAATTCAAACTTTGCTTGAAAAGTCGAGTTGTGATGATGGAAAGCTTCAGAGTAACAAAGACTAACATGACAATAGTCCTTCGTCTGTTTTAATCTGTTGGATGTTTTGTTTCCTACTTGTCTGATCATTTCATGTGGGATTAAAAAGGAAAAGGAGTGTAAGTGAAGCATGGTCAGGAGACTTGGTTGCAGCTGGACCTGTCTGTCTGCAGTTTTGAGGAGGATAATATCGAGCCAGATTGGTGCCAGCAGGCAGTGTTCCTCGTGCAGGATCTGCTCACTTTGTGGCAGCAGCAGCAATGCACAGTCTGTATGTTGTCTTCCTGCTGTGGAATGATGAGGAATAATACAAATGTTGCTGGAAACCTGGTCCCAGGAATGCTGTATTTCAATTAGCCTTATAATTCAAGTTACTAAGGATTCTCCAACCTGGAGACAGTGTTAAGGTTGTCATGTGTAGCAGAGATAGACATGATCAGGCTTTATCACAATGGTTTTACTGAGTAAATCTGCAGGAGAGGTCAGGAACAGGGCAAGCCGAGGCCTGTGAACATACAGTGATTTGAATGTTCCAACGTCTACAGCATTAAATCCTCCTTATTAGCACAGGTGAATTTTGCAGGATTGCACATTTTTTCAACATTTAAAGTTGGCCATCAATCATTGGCTGTCCTGCAGTAAGGGTATCAGCTTCGCTGAAGACAATCTTGCTTTCACTTACTCTCTATAATGTGAACACTCACACTCTCTCCTTCATGCTTCGTCTTCCCTTTGAAACATCACCTACTTATAAGCAATATATCACACAACATATGCATATTATATGAGGTAATAATAGAACATCATTCTTGATGTAGAGAGAATAAAATAACACCTTGGTAGACATGTTCCCAGAACAACAGCCCTAATGTTAAGTGGGTTCACTCGAACACTTAGAAAATGCTATATGACTATTGGCAGGAAACACTGATGAACACAGCAAATAGAAAAATGATTTAAGGCCCCTATATCTATATGAGGACCTTAGGATTTTTATTACAGCACTATACTTTGCTATTGATTAAATAACATTTATTTGAGCTACAGTGTGATGTGCACTAAATCCTTGAGTGAAATTACTCAAAGTGATGTGTCTGCTGTGATATAAAATCAATCGCCAGGAGGGGAAAAGAACTGCTGTGGTTAATATAGTTTATAAATAGTGCAAAGGTATTGTCCTCGTTAAATCGCTTTACACTTTTTCACAACAATCACCGTGTTGAGTTATGAGTTATAACTCTTTCGTATGATGAAAAAAAACACCATACCTACAGAATATATATATATATTAGACACATTTCCTTTATTATTTCTTTGCACTGGAGGCAAAAAATCTTGCAAGAGAAACATCTCCAAATACTAGAATCAATATTTTTCAAAGCTATGGAGGGATTTCAGGAGAACCTGCTGTGTGTTATAGCCCATAATCAGATTACAGTACACTATGTGTTTCTGTAATAGAATGCCTTTGTGCTTGTGCAAGTGTGAATTTACTGTATTTAACGAGGCTTTTAAATCATTAAAACAATTTAATAGGAATCAAGTGGTTCCTGAGGGTTACTTTTTTCTATCTTGACAAGAAAACAAATCCTGACAATATTCATTTGTCTGTATTTTTCTCCGTTAGTGTGTTTAGAACATGGTTGTCGAACAGTGTTGATACCTGGCCCAATGCCATGGCAACAAAAAATAAACTCCTGGGCTCCCAAAATTGGTTTGTTGTTTTTTAAATGTCCTTATGTTCACACAGTGCCGCTCCAACAAAAAACATCAAATGAAAACACACTATAATTTGACTGTTTTTGGTAATAATCAGCAAAATAAATAGGATTTCCTTAGATATGTATTCCATGGGTGTAATGGTATGTGTATTTGTACCAAACCGTCATTGTTTGGACGTCATGGTTCCATGCATGCAGTCATATGACAAATATGAGTGGACATATTAAACTAGCATTAGTCAAAAGTTAACCAACAGGTTTGTTTGTCCTTATTACCCAAATCCTCCATCTCCATCCTGGTTGCCCTTCATCCAGGGAGCAACTCTCTGCAGTCTGCTCTAGCTTGGTTTCTTCTTGGACCTCTGGCTATCCATTTATGCCCCCTATCAAGCTCACACATGTGCAAGTGCAATATTGACTTGCCCTGAGCCCTGATAACATCTCTATTTAATCCACAACCACCTCGTCTGGGAGACGGGGTTAAGTTTATGAGGGGGAGAGGAAGAAGATGCTACCACTTCTTCATTCTTTCTCTCTGTTCTGCCTGATACGGTATATGTTTCTCTGCTGCATTAGCAGTCTCTAAACATGGCTGTATTCAGAATTAGTTGGGAGTGTAGAGAAGCTGATATGAAAACCTGGATGGTGGAGGAGCTTGGAGGGGTTTTGGGGGTCACTTTGAGGCCACCTTGAAAACATACTTGAAATCTGTGGATAGATGGATAGAGAGGAGATTGGATGAGAGATTTAAGTAAAGAATACGCAAACAGGCTTCTTAGGCTTAGGCTTCTTACTGGTTGTAACAGACGACATCACATCACTCCAATTTTAGCTTCATTACACTGGCTTCCTGTACGTTCTAGAATCGATTTTAAGATTTTACTCATTACTTTTAAAGCACGGACGGGGCTGGCTCCAAGCTATATAACAGAGTTACTGACACCATATGAGCCAGCCCGCAGTCTTAGATCCTCGGGTGGGAGCCTCCTGGTCGTTCCAAAGTCGAGACTTAAAACTAAAGGTGACCGGGCCTTTTCAGTCAGGGCCCCTCAACTTTGGAACGACCTCCCTGAGGAGATAAGACTCGCAGACTCCCTCAATTCTTTTAAATCCCTTCTTAAAACATACTTTTACAGACTTGCTTTTATGTGATGTCGTCTTCTTAATGTCTTCTCTTACTGGTTTTACTATTTTTATCTTCTTCTACTTCTTACTGTCTTTTATTTATGGTCTTATCTCGTATTTACGCTCATATCTTAATCTCCTCTTGTGTTTTAACTTGGTAATTTCTTATCTTACTTGCTTTGTCTATTTATGTTTCGTATTTATAGTTAATTTTTATTTTTATTAATATTATAGCTTTGGGTTTTTTTGATCCTTTAACCACTTGTTTTTATTTCTTTTACTGCGCTTACCTTCTCATTGCTTTTTATTTGCTTTTATCTCTTAGTTTCTTACATCTTTTTAAATCTTTGGTCCTCTTGGTCTCAGCTCATGTTGTTGGGTTCTTGTGTTCCTGGGTTCTTATGATGGTTCTTATGATGGTTGGGTTATATATGTCTGGTTGTGTATCGTGCACTTTGGGTTCTTTTCTGTTGAATTGTTTTTAATTATTTTTGGTATTTTGCATCTGTTATATTCTTACTGTTGTTAATGTTTTTCTGTGTTTGGTTTAGTTTGCTTTGTTCTTGCTGTTTGTCAAAGCACTTTGTAAACCTGTGTTTTTAAAAGGTGCTATATAAATAAAGTTATTATTATTATTATTATTATTAAACAATAATTGCTCCTTTAATGTTTGCCCGTCACCTGTGACTGCAGCATTTTGAATGGCCAAACACATGCTTAAAGTTTTCATGTTAGCTTTCATACGTTTTCATAAGCATTTTGTGTTATGTTTCAGATAGTTAATCCAAGGCAGAGAAACCTCTGGCCTCCCTCCACATACATAACTTTAGTAGAAAATAGCATGATTAGCATCTCATTTCCATAGTGTTGATGTTAGGTGAGGAAATGTCTTACATGTCAACGTTTCTAAGAAAAGCAGCCTCGTAGTTCTGCAGCTTGTATAAGTAAAAAAAAAACAGGTCTGAAGGATTTTACATAACAACTTTGACATACCGACATGACAGATGGTAAACACTTTTTATACGTGGTGCATGTACCATTTCATCAGGGTATTTTAGAAATACACTGCAAACTCATCTTAAATTAAATTTGTATTACACTTAATAAATAATTAAAATAAATGAAGGCTCTGCTTATGTGAAGTCATGCATTCCCCCCTTAAAGGCTGTGTTTGCCATTGAAAGGTCTAGGATAAGTTCTTATGTCAAGATTTTTATTGAAATTTGGTCAAAATGAGCCTTTAATATTACAAGGAACTGAATGCAGGATTGGGAATCTTCTTAATATTTTTCCCCTTAGTATTTATATTAGTGCATGTTTAAGAGGATTTAAAAACAAAAAAATAATGTTGATACATTAGAGCTGCACAATATTAGTCACATCCCAGGATGTGTGACGTTGGTCAAGTGACCTGGAGCACATTAATGCTGCCACTTTGTGTTGTTGCATGCATTTCAAAACTGCCCATTTTGTCATTTCCATGACAACTATACAATAAATGATCACTATCAGAAGGACCACTTGACATGCAGAGTCTGTGTTGTGTAAAAATGTACAGGCTACAGGGATCACTGCTGTCACAAATGCACCGACATAAAGTTTTGACGCTTGATTCAGACACTTAATTATACAGATTTTAAATTGGTGTATTCCCACCATAAGCAGCCCCTCGTCCCGATGCTCGTACGTATACAGAACGTTTCAGAGGGGATTTGCCACTGATTGTTGACTTTTTGCGGCTGTGTGTTGTGTGAGTCACAGGCAGCAACAGGATGAACTCCCATTAGTTAGAAGTCATAATCACAGGGCTGGGCATGTTCATCTGTGGTTCCCAATCACCAAGAGGGGGGTCATGAGATGCCTTCCAAAAATACCAATACATGGCCACACATCACACAAATTGTATTTATTGCTCTACAAAACTGTCTAAAAAAGTAGAAACCCTTGTGTAGTGCATTATTGTTGCTTGTGTTTAAAAGCAAGAGACCTCTGCAGTAATTGCTGCTTGTTTACTTTAGCCTTCAGCTTGCATTCGTCTATAGGAATTCAATGCTACCTGATAACAATGTTGGGATTCTTTTGTGCTTTCAGTCAAAAGTATATTCCTGACTCACATCTAGGCCTGCTGAGCTGACAGCACCACCTCCTCTGTGTAAACAAAAGCCACAATGAGCACTGATGATTGCCACATTTCATAAGTCTGACGAATGGTCAAGGCTTATGATCAAGGCTACTTTGTTGCATTTGTTATGACCTGTACCTGTAGTCAATTTAGATATAAATCCAAACAATTTACATTATGCAATACAAAGTTGAAAAATTGTACTATGCTCCAGACAGCAAAACAGAAAATCTAAAGACATCTTTCCAATTTTCCTGTCTGTAGAAGTTGTATGAATAATGCAATTAGTGTGAGGAATGGAGGGTGGAGAGAAGATGACAGATTGAGCTTTAGACACACAGTGTTTGACATCTCAGTGTACATGGACTGACAGAAGATATCTGGTTTGACAAAAAAATCATTCACTTGATTGGATTGTTTGTGTCACAGGAAGCTGGCCATTTTAATTTCAATTTGCTTGTGTGGGTTTAAAAATTGAAGTGTTATACATTTAAGAAGTCTGAGTTGGTGCTTAGTATGCACCATGACTCATATGAAACGTTACACTAAAGGCTAGAAGAAAATGACATTGTGATAAGTCTTTTTGACCATCATGTTCATGCAATTACACACGAGACGAGAAGCAGTGCTGCCTTACTGAATATTAGCAAGGTTGTGCAGCCCTGCTGATGTTATAACTAAAGCTGTGCTGATATTCAGTACAAATGTACAACCTCCAGTGTGTTATAGTGTGCAATAGAACGATCTTAGAAGGATGGGAATGTGTGGACGATCTGCCAGAGTAGAGAGATAAAATTATCAGGCTACAATGTACATTTTACTAGTTAGTGGATAGTGCCTTGTCTGATTGTATTTTTGGTTTACAAAATTTGTGACTGCATGCACTAAACCATGACCAGCGACTACACATACCATTAACACCCCTAGTTTTAAGTGTTTCATGCATCTCTGGTTGCCTGCCTGACAGATGAGCGTTCCCTGTTCACATACAGACAGCAGGTGAACACCATGGCCCTATGGTTTCAGAACAGCTCCCTGTAGTTTAACATCACTAAGACCAAGGAGCTGTGTTGCAGGGGGCGCCGAACACCTGACACCCCACACCCTCTTTCTGGGACGCCCCATGCTGAAAGGGCAGGTGGTGGAACAGGTAAACTTATTTAGATACCTGGGCACGGAGGTCGACCATCACGTCTCCTTCACACAGCATGCAGACTGCATCTATAAAACAGTGCATGTTTCTCCTGAGGAGGATAAAAAGTTTTAACGTCTGACAGGACATTTTAACAACAGTATACCAGTCACTCATTGAATCAGTCCTCACATTTAACATCATATCCTGGTACAACTTCCTCACCGAAAAATGCAAGTAAAAAGTTACAGGTATCATTAAACATGCGACAAACTCACCGGCACCACCCAGATCCAACTGTCAGACCTTTACATGCGAGCAGCAGAAAGAAAAGCAGTCTGCATCACTCAGGACCCTTCACACCCTTCAGTCGTTTTAGAGTACCACTGGTGAAAAAGAAAATTTACAGAAATGATTTTATTCCCACTGCAATACACATTTTAAACAAGGCTAGACAAGCAATGTTTTTAAAATGCTGTGGATACGTGTTTTTACCTATTTAGGGTACTTTTAGGTATTTATGACCTAATGTGCGTCTTAGTGTGAATGTTTGTATGTTTTCATTTTTTTTTTTTTTTTTAATCTTTGAATCTTTGAACAATACTCACTTGTTACAGAAAGCATGGCTTAATAATCCAGCTGCAGCTACCTTTGACAGAACTTGTACTGTGTGCATATAATAGGCAAGTGATAGAAGGACTGCATATACAATGGTCGGTTTGCAGTGTGTCCATGTAAGTATTATTAATCTACTTTTTCCTCAAGAACCTACAAGATTTCCTTTGTATGACACAACCAACAATTTGTAGTAATTTGCCTGACATTAAATTACACATCCTGCAAAAGAACCATTGGACCGGCACTATTTATGCCGAAACAACATATCATGCTGCCTTAACTCTTCTGTACTGTGCTGTAAGTGAAGAGTGACCTTGGTGAATGTGGTTTATTTATGGTGTCTTGTGTTGGAGTTTGCTTAAGATAGCAGTCCCCAGCAAAACATATAAATCAGTCTATAAATAATACACATTAAAATCATATCCCACAGTTTTGCACACTGTAGAATTCACTTCGTTGCCAGTACATGACAGCCACCATTTGTAGGTATTTTCTCACTATGCCACACTCAAATAAGAACAATTATGTGGGTAAATATAACTTTTTCCTTTGCTGTGTGTTCAGTTAGAGTAAGACACCTGCAGAGCTCCACTGAGTACATGACCACCCTGCTGAGCAAACCTCCACATTATATTTAAGTGAGCCACACTATGTATGCTGACTGCTGTGCAGTTGTAACCAGCAGCACTGGAAGCCCTGCAGCTCCTCAGATTAGAAATGTGTCTCACTTGCCTGATAATTACATGCTGATTTTAACGGTTGTTTTTGAAGAGCCAGCCATTCTTAATAGGGTATTGGCCAATGCCTTAAAGCTTTCAATTGGAGTTCAATCCCTCCTCACTTAACACATTTACTTCCTTAATTTAAACTCAGGTCACTAATACTGAACTTTTTTAAATGACGTCTGTGGTGTCTGTGGTAGGCTTTATTTGTGCGTTAGGAGAGAATGTAATTAAATGGTAGATTTAATTTATACACAAGCTGTCTTTATTACCTAACAGGTATATGTTTTATTTAAACAGAAATGTTGTCTTGCATAATGTATACAATTAGTCTTGTAAAATATTTCTTATGGAGTTTGCATGTATGCTGGTTAATTACGCAACATTAGGGCCCTGATGATTCTCACTATCACACATTGTGCTGATTAGTTTGAGGATAGTTATTTATGCAAGAGCAATTATAAAGAAAACAAATATGCTGTTAATTAACAATGACGCTTTCAACGAGACATTCATTGAATTGAACTCAAATGACCTGTTGTTGCCCAAAGGTCGAACCTTCCTCCTAGTCAGTAACTCAGCATGGATCTAAACCAGGTGCTCATGGGTGAGTGTAATCAAACACATCAAGAGGGATTCTAGCAGAGGCAATTGTATTCAGATTTAGCATTTTTTTTGCCTCACACGGACTACTTCTTCTAGTGTTTTAATTTTGGTCTAGACAAAGTTGAGATGTCCGGGAAACCCACAGTGGTTACGGACATGCTCAAAGGCCTCCAGTTCATAATGCTTCAATGCGCAGTCAGTACCCAAAAAGCGAGATTCATTTACAGTGTCAGGGTTGGTGATTGTGTCCACATGCTACGAGGGAATTCTTTGTGCAAATGGGAGAAAAGGTCTGTTCATCTGCCTGCGGAAGTGATACCAGATAGCAGTCAGAAGTCTAATCAATCAGAATGACGGAAAGCCTTCAAAGTTTCTGTAATTATTCAAAAACGTTTTATACACAGTTTATACGGTCAATCTAGAGACAAAGCTTGCACTGTTCTGAGTTTATAAAAAAGTGTACAATGGATTCAGAAATTGTTAGAATAAAATAAAAATTACCAAGCTGTTGTTTGTGTTTGAGAGTTCAATAAATGTACTGTTGATGTAAAGACTTGTGTGTAGAATTAGTTTCTGCTTAAATGTTGATATAAAGGTACAAATTAACTCTGTTCAGTATACTCAGGCCCACATGTGGTTGTATTTGTTTGGGTCTGTACTCTAATACTGATTTAGATGTTGATGTTGATGTCTGATAGTGATGCATTGCATGCAGCTTGGATCTAATGAAAATACATTTGAGTTTTATTGCAGTTTCTTAAAATAATCTTGTTTTATAGCCAGTGAAAACTTAACAGTTAAATAAAGCCTCAGTAAAAATCAACAACAGAGAAATGGAGAACTGTAAAGACAAATCTTCTAAGAAAAGTTACAGAAATAAATCAAACTTCCAACAAGAGTTAGGAATATAAAACTTGTGGAAAAATAATAAAATAGCATGGAAATAAAAACAGGTTTGTTAAATAGGGCAGGTTTGGTGCTAACACTTGCACTATAAGACTATGCTGCCCACCAGCCAAACACACTCTAGTGTCTGCAGTTGTATTATTTATTCCATCCTGCAGGCACAATAGACCTGTAGTGTTGGTTGTGAAACCCTCTGTGGGGTTAGGTAAGGTAAGGTGTGTTTGCACAGGCAACCCTTTTGGGTCAGAATAACCTGCTAACAGAAGGGAGATCTGGCCTTTTAGTATTCATACAGTCAACAATCACATTGTGTAAAAAAACATCAATATATTCATTAGGCAATACAAGAAATTTAAACTTACTGATTGGTTATTTTCAACTTAATATAAATAAATCTCTCTTCACTTTATTTGACCATATTAACTTCCTCCAATACTCCAGACAGCCAAATAGGTTGAGAGACTCAATGGCACATAGGAGGGATTTCAGACTGTACTGTCTTGTGTAGAGATATCAGGGTTTTTCATTGTTTCTAAGGATATTATGTTTACAAGTTCCCTATAAAACATAGGTTGTCAACAGCACTATTTTAGGACGTAAAGAAAACTGACAAGAAACTGATCTTTAGTTGATTCAGTTCAAATGTAGATTTTCTGGGAATCTGGCTAGATCTGACCCAGGTCTTCAATTTATCCCGGGATTTAATGATGTTCATTTGATGTGATTTCAAAAATAGATCCTTAACAGTTTTTTTTAACAACTTTACCAGTACCAGATGGAGATTTTATTTTGCATTAACTATAAATAAAACACACATTGGGTGAACATGAGTCCAGCCTTCACATGCTCTACTTCCACCACACATCCAATCCCTTTGAAGGACTTCATAATAGACTTGGAAGATGACTCACTTAATTTATATTTGTTTAACTGCTTTGGGGCTCCAACCACTGATGTTTTTTTTTTCTTTTGACTTCAGTCTGGACTGTGTAGGTGTGGAGGAACTGGTGGGTTTTGTGGATTATTTGATAAAAATACCTCACACTAATAAAACTGTGTTGTTTGTTATGGTTTCCAAATTTAACAGTGACCATTGAAGGGACTTCATACTCAGCTTTGATAAGGTATGATTGGAGTTTGTTCTCTAAATAACTCCTTTGTTGTTGACAAAGTTGTTATCAGAAGTACTGCCCCTTCTTGATTTTGATTGGTGAGGGAACCATGACATTGACAACATGGTGGTGTTCCATAACTTTACATTTTTAACCTCGAGCTCTGTGAGTGCAGTGACATAAAAACAGCTTGAGCTGAGGATGTTTTCTGAGCTTTTGTGATGCTGAGCACCAGAACACTGAACTGCATTGGTTTTTTGTATGGAAAATGTGTGATGCCACCACTCACAAAGAGTGTTAGTGGACACAGGCAGAACTCGTACTGATGTTGGTTGTTATGACAACTTTGATGTTTACTTTGATGTAAGCTGAATGCATCCCCTCTACGCTGAGTTACTTTAAACATAAACAGCATTGTGTACCATTGGGATGCACTGAGGCTGGCATGTCATCCTTGTATCTTTAAAGGTATTGTTATGGAGCTACCTCTTCTCCACTTGGACCTGCGGTTCTTTTAAAATGATTTGATGCCTTCAGGCAGATTTTCTTTCCCTCCCTTTTATCTCCTTTTCTCTTCTGCAAGGTTTGTAGGTGTTTACGATAATAACAAGACAGCTCCAAAATATACTACTGCTCTCAGCATGTATCGTACAGACCCAGTTGTTTTGCAGATATCATCTACGTTTTGTATTTGCAAAAGGCACACACATTATCATTCTTCCAGAACTGAATCCAGCAGCTAAGTCAATTATGCCAGGGTTTGTTGTTCTGAACATCAAGGAAGAAGCTGTGGGTGCAGCCATTTCACATATAAGCTGCTTTGTACCTTTGCAGTAGAAGAGAAATGTCAACAGCTCTCTTGTGTAAATGTTAAGTGACTGTTAGCCTGTGTTAATATTCATGTTTTTGTGTTGAAGGATTAATTTTGAACTCTAAAGAATCTTATGCAAACAGATGTTTTTGTTTAAGGCCAGGAAACACACACGCACTGCCGTTGATCATCTTTATATGGGCTTTTATGTCCGGGAAAACGTCCACAGCAAGAATAAAATTTGAAATAAACTAAGAAATATATTGAAGAGCTATTTGCCGCCTCCTCCCCAACCTAGTGCCTCATCAATTATGGAGGTTTCTGGTAAAGTCAAGGTACAGCATGCAGTGAAGCAGCAACAGCAATAGGAGACAGCTTTCCCACCATCCCACAATCCACTGCTCCCATTATCTGCGAAGGTTAACAAGACCAAAACAACAGCACCAACCATTATTATTCAATAAATGCAGTCGACTGTGACACGTATGTCTGCACAAGTGTTTGTTTAAGGCTGTTAAAGGATTTCATTGACAATCAATTAGGTTTGGTGTTAAGAGCTGCAAGTGAGCAAGCAGGTGTCTGTTCTGTTTTGTTGCTCTATATCTTTGTCTGGGTACATTAACAGTCAGCATGATTTGGACCTTTTAGTCATTCAAGGAAATCACCCAGTTATGTCAGAGTTATTGGGCCTCTGCACCAGGTTGTATTTAACTCCATTTAATATCAACTGGATATGTTGATACCATTGTGTTCAGAATCAGCAACTTCATGAAACTTTCTCTTTTTAAAAAAAATGAAGATCTACAATAACTTGGGGGCAGCAAAAAAAAAAGCTGTATCCTGTACATGAATGGACCCTTCATTTCCTCAGGGGGAATTTGTCTCTCTAAAACATGACTGCTAAAACCATACAGGACAACACATTATAAACATGGAAAACTGATGACATTAACATATTAACCTTTAGCTTGATTTGGATATTAGAAAGCAAAAAAGTTCAAACTTGTTAAAAAAAAAAAGAAGAAAAAAAACAACTTTAATGTAAAATAAGAAATTAATAAAGTACAAATTAGGAAGTCAACTAAGCAATAAGGCCTCTAAGTATGAATCCTAAATGAATTGACCCTCTTTAAATCACACACGAGGAGCTTTTATCAGAGAAGTGGATACAGCATTTGAGGCGGATCCTCATTCATTCCTATGAAAGCTGCTCTGTGGCGCATGGAGCGTAAAATAAAAAATTCTGCCTGTACTCTTTTGGTTCACTCTCAAATGATAAAAGAATGAGCTGAAAGAAGCTTGCAAACCTCATAAGCTGAGAGGAACTGCGGAATCAAGTGAAAATGATCAGTGGGTTCATTATTAAAAGGAATCACTCACACATCCAAGCAATCATGTTATTTATTTTCACGATAAAAAAATGTTGATTGCCCCTCTTAGTGTGTTGATTGGACACATTTTCCTTAAATGAAATCATAATAGTCAGATTCTCTGTCAAATTTTTACTAGACTTACAGGGAGAATAAAAACACATTTGATGGTGCTACTTTTCTCCATTTGGCAAGTTTTTCTTGCCATGAAAAGTCCCCCACATCAACCACCACCCGCTGTGCCAGCTCCACAGCACTTCCCCTGTTGGGTGGTATAGACTGTCGCCTGTGTGAACCTTCTGATCAAAGCTGCTGCAGAATAAGGCTCAACACAGCAGGGCTGGATCCTCTCTCTGCAGCTATAACAAGGCTGACGATGTGGGGGGATAACGCTGCTGTAAATCCTCCAATAAGTAAACAGATCATTATGAAAGAAAATGGGATCAACTCACTCAAAGTGTACGCATAGCATTGTATCCGTGGTGTCAATAATACTACAAGCACTTTCGCAGTTATTCAGTAAAACATTATTTGAATTTCAAGTGGATGAACTGCTTTTTCACTGTTCACTCATGTGAATTTTATTCCATTTAAAAAATATCAGTAATTTCACCAATGCTAGTGTGTTTTTGCAAAGTATGTGTTGCTTGAACTGAACTAGCCTGATTCCGTTGTAAATCTTTGATGATAGACCCTTTGTTAGAAAGTAATTACTTATTGCCTCTTTGTGTTAGGGCGTCTCAAAGCTTTGTATTGAATTCACTTTGAAGCCGCAGATTGAATTTAGCGCAAATAAAGAAAACAGACAAAGAAAACTCATTAAAGAGTAACCTAAGTGGGCCTAATAAATGAGATTCATGTTGTATATCAGAAAAACGTGTCTGCTGTGGTTCCGTCTGACAGCTTCATACATTGATGTGGCTAATTAAATCAAAGTTATAAGAATTTATGGCTATTAAATTGAAATGAGACGAGTCCTCTGAGAAGCTGCTGTTATTTGAATTGCCAGGCCCTGCTGTCTCCTTGTTAAGATGTTGTTAAAAGAAAATACAATGTCAAGGAGCATGTTTCAGTCATTTGCATCATCACTTTAAGAGATGTTTGAAAAAATAATACACCTCTTTTTTTAAATGTATTATCATGACAGAGAAGATACCCTATATTTCTTTTTTTTGCATTTGGAACATGATAAATAAATAGTCCTTGTACCAGAAGTCTGAATAAGTCATAAAAAGGAATTTGACTGTCTCAGTCTTGTCTTCCAGAAAGCTTTTAACCCAGGTGATTAGCCTTTTCTGGCTCCCTTAAGTCTCTCTGTGACACCTCTTTGGGCTTTTATCGCCCATTTGTTGCTTTCCATTCTGGATGCTGTGAGAAAAATCATCATTAGCTTGCGCCTTATCTAGTCTTTATTTCCCCCCTGTGATGAGCCGTGTCGCTGGGATTTGGATGATACTGATTGGTGCAGCAGTGTAAGCTTTAATGGCTTCTCTTTATCTTCAAAGGCTTTGATTCCTCATTGTTGTTGCTTAGCAGACAATTAAGGGGTAAAGGCCTTATTGGTGATGGATTTCTGGGAGTGTTTTTTTTTTTTTTTTTAAGTACACTGCTGAGCTAGAGCCAAGATTAAAAAAAAAAGACAGAGTGCAGAACAAACTATTGTTAGAATTTCACCAGTTTTTTTTTATTTATCTTTTTAGATAGAGGCATGGAAAATGTATTTCCTCTCTATTTCATTTTCAGACTATACCTTTGAAGAAAATACTTCTATATAAGCCTCCCTTTGACCTCAACATCAGTCCGGGCTTTATTGGAAACTTTGAGTGTACTCTCTTGCTTTTTGAAAGTAAACAGAATTAAGTTTGAAGTAGTTTAAATGGACTGGTTGGGGTCATGAAATGTTGTTTGTTAGACCCATTCTTTGAAGGGAAAAGCCATTGAGTTTCTGATGCTGCAAGAAGGGGTTATTCCACCAAACAATAAATCATTTTTGTTTATATAGGTCCAAAATCCAATCCCACACTTCACAAAAATGCGCAGGTATAGACAATACTCTTTTATTTGATTTAAATGGAGAGAACATGTATGGACAAATGAGTTAGGATATAGCAAGGAGAAACTTCCTTTTAACAGGCAGAAACCTCGAGCAGACCCAGACATCTGCCTTAGCAGGATGGGTCGAAATAGTGAGAAGAGAGAGAGAGACAGACAGACAAGGATAATCAGCAACAGAAATAAGAACAGATAAAACAGCCTTATATTGACAATGCAAACTATAGTGCTCATGCACATAAGGAACTAGTGAGTGTGCTCTAACAGCCAGACTTAACACTACACTACTTACCAGTCCAGTGAAATAGTAATCCCCTCCCACCTGTTTGCCATAAATAACCACCTTAGCCAAGGATGTTTGCATTTTACACTGTTTACTCGGTTTACTTGTAATTTTTAATGAATGAGCAAACAGGAATATTAAATTACCTCCTGTGGAACAAAGTTGCTTAACCAATTATATCCCTAATCATAAGTGTAGGCGACTTAATTGGCACTCTATATACTTGACTGGAGCTTGTCATGTCCTAACAGATGCTAATTGACTTTTATATCCTTGATCAGTGGATACCACCGCACTACATCACTTGCTTTTACGGTGTGTGCCTGCTCACTGCTGCACTTTCATCTAACAAATTATAGCTGTGATACACTTAATGTTCTCAAAGCAGCTGTGGATGTTCTGTGCAAGAAGTAGTGCCTTAATGAGAGGGAATTTGGATTTTGAATATCAATCTGAGATTATTAATATTTTTGAAAAACAGACACAGAAACTTAATGAAATGATGAAAAGGTTAGTTTATTCTCATAGTCATCCTTGTGATGGTAAGCCATCAACTTTACTGAATGTGTAAAGATTGTAAGGGTATATTGTATCTGAACTACTTCAGTTCAGATGTTAGTAAAAAAACAAAAACAGTCATTTAACTTCATATACTGAATGGGTGGATGGATTGTAGGACTGGGCAATATGGATCAAAAATCATCTTGATTTTTTTTTTCTTTTTCTTTTTTCAATTTTTTATTTAAATGCCAATACTGGATATTCTACAATTCACTTTTATCCAAAGTGATGTATATCAGAGAGTAAGTACAACTCAAGCAAGGATCTAGAAAAAATATATATCTCAATAATTTTTATTTGTAAAAAGATAACACAGACAAATAAGTAAAAATTCACATTCACATGAGCCAAATGTTACACAGACACTTTTACTAACAGTCAGTTGCACAAAATTTAATTGAGAGTATTAGCCTTCATATCAATGCTATGTGTAGTTAAACATAATCACAATATTCACAATAGAGCAAAAAAAACAAAATGGGGAACAGAAAACATAATACAGCAGTTTTAATTACCGTACAAGCAAAGACGTAGGAATGGTCGCGTGCATACAATCTGTACCTTTGCACCACTTGCATGAAATACTGTACATTTCTCCCACTTGCTTGAGGTTAATTCTCCTGATTACATCTGGCAGTGTTCTCACATCAGCTCACTCAGACTTTCTGTGGAAAATTCTAGGCTGGCAGGAGAAACTCTGGATAAAGTCAGAGGGAAAATTGCGACTTATCGCGTTCACACATGCAGTTCACCCTGTAAATACTACTTCTTTTTTTTTTCAAAGGTCTTTTGGTGAAATAAAGTGTTTGTCGGAATTTTATCACTAAAATCAGTAAAAATGCATGTTAATTTTTGACAGCAATGTATGATATTTTTGTGGGTTCTAGGATGGCTCAGCGTTTCTTAGATACAAGTAAGGGGGTGTTCCAAGGAGGCTGGAAACAACTAGCTTAAAGAGTAGAATGGCTAAAAGGAGATTGCTCAATAACCATGTGTCTTTGCTGTACTGATTTTCCAAAGAGTGAGTGCTGTGATGGGGGTTTGGTAAGCAACACTGAGCTTCTTCATGGAAGGAGGACTTGATTTGCTAGTTAGCTGAGGAAACCCTGTGGCCATCCTTCATTGGAACAGCCTGTCAACAAACTGACAGGAGGGTTTGCAGCTTGAAAAAAAAAAACACACCCAACTGTGGCCAACTGCCCCACTGCTGCTCAGTGATGGAAAAAAGATTTAGTTAAGAAGTGCTGACTGACTATGCCTCCCTATATTCTTCTGTGAAGCAATGCGTATACAGGTGATATAGGTAGAAATTGCAGAGAGATAGACTAAGTACTTTTATATACCTGAGATGATGTTTTTATTTCCATAAAAATTAGACATTACATTTCTATTTTAAACAGTCAAATTATGTGTTGATTTTTGAGGTTTCAGCTGAATGAGAAGCTGAATCTGCTCAATGCGTCTCAGGCTTCATCCACCTCCGTCTGTCTGATGTGCTTTTGTTTGCCCTTTGTGCTTGCACATTGGCCTACGCACGAGTGTCTTAAGCCTTTTATCCCATATGCACAGATGAAATGTGCAGTCTTTGCTAGACACAGTAAGGTCTCAGTGATACTGCTGCTACTTCTAGAGAATATATAGTATACCAGGGTATTTAGAAATCTCGACGGTATGACTTTGAATACTGTTGAAAATACAAACGCTACTTTTCTGTTCTCTGACGCAAATATAATGTATTGAGGTGAGGGGTTGTAGTACACAGCACGTGCCAGCAGGGGTCAGGTCCTATGTAGACCCCGGTTACTATGACTGCACTGTCAAAGGGACAAAAGGGAGGTTGAGACAGAGCTAGACCTTGGGAGGTAAACAGGCCAAGCTAACATCAGAGTGTGGAGGAGGGAGAAAAGAATTGAATACAGCAATTAACCATCATTAACCGACCCATATCAGGATCAGGGGCACAAATGAGGACTTTCCTAATATTTTCTTTTAATCATGAAAAGTTCAACAAATAGGAGAGCCCCAAACAGATCCAGTTAATGTTCTTAAGCGATATAATCTCTGGAAAAAGCAACATAAAAGCATTTTTGTTCCTAGAAAGCTTTTTTTTTCTTTAAATCAGTACACTCTCCAATTAATACGCCGTTGTAAGAACGAGCCGGTGTTCAATGAAATGACTGATGATTACAATTATATTCAGAACTACATAACAACCATCCTTAGGGGACGTGAACTCAAAATGAGGCATCTTACCGCAGACATCAAAGCTTTTCATCATTTTTATAAGAACGGTAAAAAGAAAGATTAGTGCTTGTGATAAATTGTGAGCTGTTGTGAGCTCTACAGGTGAAACAGAGTGATTGAGGAAGCTCACCTTCTGCTGCACTGTGTGAGAAAAAGATCATCGCAATAACATAATATTGCGATGATGGGAAAGATGACATTAGCACACATTTTTCAGCGCAAATTCTTCCATGCCTTTGCTTTTATCGCGTTCGAGCATTTTTGTGTCCTTTCTTCCAACTAACCTCTTGCTAACCTGAACTATGCTGTGCTGTGTTTAGCTGCATTGCACTGTTGGAGCAACCTGAGTGCTTGTGTCAAGGAGGCCTACATGCATTGCCTCAATCCTCTGAGCCATGCACATAATTGTGTTCCTGACTGATGTGCCATGCATTTTTCATACAGGAGCTTGACGGCGTGAGCATTGAGTAAAAAGTTGTCCCCCTCCTGCCTATTCCCTCGCTTCCTCATCTCCATGCTGTATGTCTCACCCCGTTCCTTCTCAC
This sequence comes from Labrus bergylta, assembly GCF_963930695.1. Taxonomy (NCBI): domain Eukaryota; kingdom Metazoa; phylum Chordata; class Actinopteri; order Labriformes; family Labridae; genus Labrus; species Labrus bergylta. The sequence continues at coordinate 23,848,189 of NC_089195.1, forward strand.
CTCATACTCATCCCTTCACACACATATATTCCAGCCTCTATCATTGAAATCAATGGAATTGATTCTCCTGGGGTTAATGGATTTTGCTGCCAAGGTGAGGAGGATGCACTTTAATCATGGCAGATCTTAAATATTTTATCAGGGAGAGCCAAAGGTCCAGTGGTGGAGCTGACGATGTAGGAGGAGGAATGATAGGGGGAGAGAGGTTCCATGTGCATCTCAGGTTTAACAATGGGCCCAATGTTGCTCCCATCAGACAACAGCTGCAAAATGTTATCAAGGAGAAGATGGCAGTATGGGGTTTTCTTTTTGTAGCCAGCATAGGTAATGCAATGGAGTTTACAAGGTCAGAGGAAGGTATTAATACCTGTGTACTTCATGGTAAAGTTGTTTCAAAACTGATACGAGTATTGCAAATATGGCTGGAAAGGTAACTCACAATGTTATATGATGTTATGTGGTGCGAGGACAATATGATTTTGTGCCGATTGAATTTGATCACAATTGTTAATTACAATTACATTTTTATTGCGATTAGGAATTATTGCAATAAAACACATATTGTGATTCAATAGAGAATGTAATGTTAGATGGATCAGCCATTAGGGTTGATCCATCTAACATTACATTGTCAAGCAGTGTTGTAAAAATACAAAAAATATATTTATATCGCAAAAAAATAACGATCTCCTGACAGAAGCGTTACTTATTCCAAGATTATAGATGTCCTTTTTCTGTTATAATGGACTGTATAGCTACACTATCTGGCTCAAGCAAGTAACTTAAAAAAAGGGCAATACAAAGGGCTACACAGCTGCTATTTCTTGAGGCTAATATTGGATTGTTTCTCTGCATCGTCTCATCAGCAAATTTAGTTATTGGAGAGCATTTATGAAAGAAAAAATTGTGTTTTTGCATGATTTCCATAAAACTTTTTTAGAGGGTTACAGTATATTAGAAAAGTCAAGATCTGGAACGCAGAAAAAGCTACATTTTGTATAACTGTTAATTTGACATGGTAATACACTCAGTGTTTTCTTGTTTTATGAGAACTTTTTGAAGCTCAAAAAAAAACTGAAGTGCCTGAACTGTGTGCAAAACAAGAGTAACTGCCACAGTTAAATTTTTCTATGCTTTATCTCTTTATCTTGTTTTGTTTTCAGTGACACAGACTTTTACAAAGTGGAACCTTACAATAAATGCCAATAGTCTTATTCTTGAAATTTCTTCTACTTATGAATAATCACCCTTTTTATCCCAGTTCAGGTATGCTGAGCATAATGCCAACAATCAGCTTCATTGAGAGCACACTAAGTACACAGTGCAGAAACACTGTCCCATTAGCAGCTGTCAGTTGAGAAAAGAGGATGAAATTCTCAACTAGCTTCCCTCTTATCAACTGGGAAAAAATGGTTTCAAGGATCACCAAGCTGAACGTACTTATGAAACTTAAACCCAGCACCTTCAGGAAGTTTGTACTTTGTTTGTAAGGAAATTTCTGTCTAACTTTGCCGACTGATTATATAAAACTTATATTAAATCAGTAGGCCAAATGGGTTTAAACTTAACTCCTAAGTATTTCAGGTATTCGTATGGTTCATTCATCACATTTCAAAGATATCAGCTACTCTGACAACTAAGTGTGACTAGTATTGCAAGCCGGAATATTTTTTCAATATCTCCAGTGTCCAACAGAGTTCACAGCACAGCTCACGTCTGATCTTCTCTTTTCTCCTTCTTGGCACAGTGGAAACAATAGGACGTCCTCCATGCTGGGAGGGACAGTTTCACATAAAAAGGTAAGAGAAGGAAAACTTTCATTGGCCAAGACGGCAGCAACATGTAGGATCACAGAATTTAAAAATTACATTAACAATGGGAACATTTGTCATGCATTATAATGTCCTTATTTGAGACTTGTAGTGAAGATGCCATTTCTATGGAATTTTGAAACCTGACTATTCATGTTCCATTGTCCATGATTTTAATAATCAAGCATCCAGCAAATGTGCATTTCTGTCTACTGGAGATGATTAACATCATCAGTTGATACTGGTGTCTGCAGCATTAACCACTCAGCTGATACCAGTATCAGATTGTCACTGTCACTTGAGCTTGTTGGTCTTCATTACATAATTTATCTTCATTGTATATGTTTTTATGTTTTTTATGTCTATAATTCCCTCTTCAGATGGACTCTCTCATCCTCGGGACAGTCAACATCTTCAACAGCAAATGTCTGAGATGTTTAATGAGTCCCCTCAGAACTAGTATGGGACAGAAATTCCCATCCTGTTTTCGGTGGGATGAGAAAATACCAGGAGTAGAAAGCAGTCTGCTTATTAGCAGAGAGCCCCCTTTCCATGCAGAGTGGGAAGGCGGCCATCAACCGGCCAAATCCCTTATTGGGACCTCAGCCAGGTATTGGGGGAGCTGCAGCCGAGTGCAAAGTGGTTGGGATGAGGGTCAACACCTCCAAGTTTCTCAAGACATGTTTCTCCCCCAGAAAATTGTGAATTGCTCATTCCTGTTATGGTAAGTCTCTGCTCCTAGTGAAAGAGTATCTCAGGGCCTTGCTTACAACTGAAGGTAACATGGATCATGAGATTGACAGACTGATCTGTGCAGCATCATCAGGAATGCAGATGCTGCACCTGACAGTTGTGGTAAGGAAGCATCCTTAAGGCAAAGGTTTATCAGTCCATCTACATTCCAACCATCCCCTATGGTAATGATCTCTAGGTAGCAACCAAGAGAATGAGATCGCATATTCAAGCGGCTAAAATCAATTTCCTTCAGAGTGTGGCTGGGCTCAGCCTTAGAGATAGGGTGAGGAGCTCGGAATATAGATGGTACCCCTTCACATTAAAAGAAGCCAGGCGGATTTAACTATGAAGGACACCCAGGAGTAGACCCAGAGTGTGTTGGAGGGATTATACATCCCACCTGGCCAGGGAACACCTCTTTATTCCACCGGAGGAGTCCAGGTCAAGTTGCTTAGCTTGCTGTTACCAAGACCCAGCCCCGGATTAGTGGAGATGGATGGATGGATTTGATAGTTGGATGGAACTTGCTCTCTAAATTGAAAATTACTCATATGACCACAAGTTAAAACATAGTAAGTTCACTATAGTTCTACTCAAATTGTTTGCTAAATGGCTAGTGTTGCATGTATTACTTAATTAATTTATACAAGCTTAAACACAGCAAAAAATGTAAACCTCTCGGCAGTAACCTCACAGAAAACCTCCCCTTCCTAAGGAAATCCTTCTTGAAATGCATCTACAGGATTGTAAAACAGGAAGTTCTACTACTTGTCAGGGCGAGAGTGACACAGCTTTCAAATGGGCTTTAGCACTGTGTGGAATAAAACACACCCTCTCATTCATTAGAATGGAGCTAGGGTTCTTTTAGAGCAGCACAGGTTCAGCCTTCCAAAATGTTCAACCTGATTCATACATAAAACATGCAGACACTTATTCCTGACAGATTACTTTGAAACATGAAGGCTACATTTCTACCATTTTCCTTGACTATCTTATTATCAGAGGCCAGGGAAAAAAAGTTTTAGCATCCGTTAAGCTTTTAGAAAATGTTTCTTTAACTGGATTCTGTTTCCTTGTCTCGCCGACACTTCAAACAAAACAACTTCACTCTGCTGTTGACACCTCCTAAGCCTTTTGTGGGGAAGTGAAGGTTAAGTAATGATAAAAGGGAGAACAAAATAAAGGCGATTGACTTCAAAAAAAAGTTTCTTAAATTATATTATCCTTGATAAACATTGCAATTTCAAAAAAATGAGTCAATAAGGGACTATCCAAGTGACAGAGGAAGCTCTAAATATAATGCTTTTTGAAGAAAGGGGATAATGAGTATGACAATTTAGAAGGCATGTTGCTCACTTTTTCTAATTTCCCATCCATTTCAGGTCATTTTATAATTATTTAAAGGTTTACTTAAAAACAATTTTATAAATAATAATTTTGATAAGTAATATGCTACCATTAACAATAATCTCAATAACGTTTTAATTACAGGCTCAGACACTCATTAAATTAAATACATTTAAAACATTTGCTATCTATTTCTGCATAACTGCACTAAATTTGAGCTCTTTCTCCTGATCTTATTTCTTTTTACAAAATTTCACACAGCTGTCAAAGTCACTTATAGCATTATTAGCTGCAGCCTTGATAAATAGGATGGTAATTACAAGCAGATTATGTGCACAAATTGAATGAAAGGCAACGCACACATGCATATCTGCCCAGTGTGAGCAAAGGTTCCTCAAGGTTAATTATGCCATCTCTCGGAGTATGAAAGAAGTCTTGACTCCTCTTTCATCCCCATCTTGTTTAGCAAGTGCGGAGTTTATAATACAATGCATAAACTAAGATTGGGGGACCCAAATTAATGGGTGATTGTTCAGTTTTAAACTGAATGAATCCTTGGTGTTCATATACCAATGCAACAAAGAGGAGCTGAAACACTGCCCTTTCCAACAATATGAGGGACTGCTACTCAATGAAACAACTGGTTAATTCTTATGTAGCCTAGCAGAGACTAACCTGCATGCTGCCAGCCTGTAATAACCCATCATAGCATGGCTAATCTAGATTGCGCTGTAATGCTTTCGCAAAATAGCTGCAGCGAGAGGCATGCCCTACCCTAAGAAATGGGCCAGGCAAAACAACAGGAGCACAGGGAGCTGTGTATGCCCGCTGTCAGAGATTGACAGCGGGCATACACAGCTGACAAAGTGCAGGATCAGGGGTCTGCTTCACTCAGCTGTCTCTGTGCCTTACCTCCAGCTGTAGGCTGGCACCAGTTATGAGTTGGCAGAACCCACATGAATTGGTGCTCTGCATTCAAATATCTTTTTTACTGTTTGGGAAATATGCTACATAGACAGTATGTTTGTATTTTTAGTGTGTATTTACATTTGTTTTTGTTATGAGGTCATATTTTTGGCTTGGGATGAGGCTGAGGATGAAGTAGATACAGAATGACAGCTAAGAATCTGAATCAACCCTTGTTTCTATCTACCATGTCTTTACACCTCTCCTTACCCTCCTCTGTCTCTGTGTCCTGCAGGTGGCCTGACCTTTGCAAAGGGAACTCATCCTGCTGCAAATCCCCTCTCTGAAAGCTCTTCTGTACAGCAATGTTGCTATTTGCTTTGGCACACAATGACAGAAAAAGAGTGTTTTTTTTTTTATGTCTTATCTTTTGAATGAGGAATTTTGATCCTCTTTTCTGCTTTGCTTTTTAGCACTACATGGCTATTGAGAATGCTCCAGGGGGCTGTTTGAAAGAAGCCAAAAAACTGAGGTGAGTCTATTTAAACATACAGGAGTTGCTTTGAGCCAGATGACACATGAAGCAGTTGTGTGTGGAATGAAAGGTGCCAGGAGAATTCAGGGAGCAGGTTTGAGATCTATGGTTTATGGCTGACTTAATACTAAGCATATTACCAGGTGACAGTGTATCTGTTGTATAACTAAAGATTCAATTGTGACAAATGTTATGTACAGAATATGCTTTAGATAGCATACTGTTAAAATATATATATATATATATATATATATATATATATATATATAGGTTGTTTGGAAATAGGATAATCAAGAATACATAAACAAGAAAACATTCTGGGTTGAAAGCAAGGATTGTGTTGGTCCCTTAGGTAATCTTTCTGTCTTGTGAGTGGGTCTTGGTTTTGAGGGAAATATCTCAATGTTTTGATGAGTTGCCATGGAGATTGTTGCCCTCATGAGATTAATAAATTCTTCTTGTCAAACTTTCCACCTCATCATACTGGGTCCCCACACATTAAAAAATGTCAATGTGAGACTAATGATGAAAAAAAAAAAAGTAGACTTGAAAATGATGCAGCTAGAGAAATACTAGACAGAAGATGTAAGCAATGCAGAGATTAAAGAAATTGAGAAAAAAGATAGCATGGAAAAAGTGTCTCTGAGACTTATTGGGAGGACTGGATGCTGCACTTCTTCCTACTAGTTTGTTGCTGATGTTATTTGTATTTGTGTCGACTGAGTTGAAACATCTTACCAGTCTTCTCATGCTAAGATGTCCTAAAGATTTGCACTGTACTGATGGTAAATTCTATGGTATTACAGTCCCCTCCCCTGTGTGGTCACCCTCAGGTAGCACAGGTCTCAACTCGATTTTTCATCCAATTTAACAGTTTTGTCATCTGCAGAGAAATATAGCCTTATCAGACCACTAACAAGACTGCAGACTTGTTTTCTCATTAAAAGCTCTGGTACACAGTTTTGTTTTGGACGCTTGGTGCTTGGCAGTTGTTTGATTAACAGTGTAAGTTTTCCATCCATGAAAATGCTCATAACTTCTAGCATTCCTCTCAATAATGGGTTTCTTGTGCTGGAATACAGAGCACATTTTCCTTTTAGGCCTTCAACTCTTTAAGTAGTTTGTCTCTGAGGGAAACTTAATCTTGCAGCCAGGTAAAAAGACAGGACACATCTTCATCTGGAAGCTAGATTTAGGTACAATTACACTGTAAGATACATGAAGATATGAATGCATAGTAACAAAGGAACATCAGCGTATGTTTAGCTCTCCTGGTGCTTTGAATGGGTAATTCAATCTGTAGACAGGTCTACATAGCAAATTTAGGGTTTAATCCTACGGGAAATTTCAGAAGTGCATCTGCAACACTTTCAGCCTGAAAACCAAACTGAGGGTAGGATTGAGAGTGGGGGGGAGGGGGGGTGGGGGTGGTAATGTTCAACCTGTGCTCCCCTAGCAATAGCTGGCCCACTTATGATGAGGCTGAGTTTTGATAAAGATCCACTCACCATGTAGTGATGACCAAGGCTGTAAAAGCTACTGTAAGTAATTTTCACTTTGGACTAAGCAGCTTCTCTTTACTCTTTGCTGTCTTGTCCTGTACATAGCTTTTTATATATTTTTTTCTCTCATGCTGCCCTCATTTAGAAGTAAAACATATCTCTGACTGTAAATCTTAGCTGTGTAAAATGTGTAAAATGTGTCTGTTTCTGCAGCATGCTGTTAATCACCTATTCTGACACTTGCTCAGGGGCACCTTTAACAGGCATTACAACTAGTTCTAGTCAATCTTGTCACTGATCGTCGAGTTTCTAGGTCACATAGAGGCATCAGTATGCATTTCAGTCTGTGTTTGAAAAAAAAACTCCTCACAGGAGCTTTCACTTAGTTACAAATAACATAAACTGTTGAATTCATACTAATTTCTGTTTCTGAATCTGGCAGAGTGAAGAGAAATGTTGTAGTTAAAACTAACAGCTAACCAGCTGTCCTTAGTTTTAACTGTGAACACCTACCAATATAGACCTGTGAACTTATAAAAAAGTTATTAAAAACAACATGCACGTTTCACTTCTATTTTGGTAAGTACTTATTACATGGACAAGTTTATGCCGAGTAATGAGGCATCACAGCTCACAGTTGGTAATTAGTTTTCTCTGTTCATGGATTGTTGTTTTCTCTTTTAAGAGAAGATGAAATAAGGGCTCTTCTAACAGATGGAACTGTTTCTATTGAGAGAAGTGTGTAACAGTTGAGGACTAGTTCAGCATTGAACCTTGTTTACGGACTTATTCGTACTTATAGAGGAACAATCTGGATAAAGGAATGTCCAGAGATTCCCTTTGGTAATGAAAACACTCCTACAGCTTCAGTAAGAATGATACATGGATTTTGGCACATTGGCTTGTTTGTCTCTCGCAGTAAACTAATTCTGAGATATAGTAGAAACAGCTAATCCATATCTCTCCTGTACTCTTAACATCGCTAGTCCTCTCGGGGAGATTGAGTGCCCAAAGCCATTTCCTTTCCTCTGTGTCAGAGCCGCTGGTAGCAGAGCTGCAGTCCTTCTTTTTCCTCTTTGTCAGACAGACTTTTGTAAGTACAGAAAAAGTAAAAGAAGAAAAAAAGTTTTACAGAGAAGAATTTCCTGCTTTTTTTGTGCATTTTCGAGTTAATATATTTGGCAGTTATAGTCTGGATTTCAAAATGTTAGAGTTTAATAACCAAAGCACAAAGGTGCATAACTAACCTTTTAATATCGCCTAGGCTTCGGCAACATCATCAAAATGCAGCACTAACATCGACAGGTATAATGTGATCCAATAATTGTTGAAAAACAAATCTTAGCTATAAAAACTATATAGTCTTGCGTGAATAGTTTAAGCAGTTCTTTGAACAAAATTCATAGTGTAGAGAGTATGTGTCATCAACAACAGGTGCAGAGACCTTGGAGCCTTTGTCATAATGTGACCTCGCTCAGTTTGTTCTAGCTGCTTTAAAATATAAAACACATTCTCCATTCAAACAATACTACCCACATGCCCTCCCACAGTACACAAAGATCTTTTAACTGCTGTAATCATTCCTCCTGCCGAGATTGGCCATGAAATCGCATAGTGCAACTAAAGTACAATAGATTGGTGACAAGATCAAGGAGTCCCTGTTCTGTGTGAAAATGCAGTCTTAAATTCTGTCGAAGAAAATATATTCTGGGAGCTTCTGGGAGCAGTATACTGTATGTCCTAGATATTTGTCAATGTTAAAGTCGTAAAAGTCAAAGGCATCTTCTTTTGTTTTCTGTATTTCCAGGAAATGTGGTACCCACAAGACCGACTTTGGCAGAAACTCACTTGGTTTGGTTTACTCAGACTGTCAAAGTGGGTTCATTTCATTTAAGTATTTTTGCAGAGGAGTTTGTTAATGAATGGAGCCTATTTTTTAAGATTTATTTTTGGGCTTTTAGTGTCTTTATTGTAGAGACAGGTCAGTGGATAGGGTCAGGGAAACAGAGTGGGGAACGACATGCGGGAAAGGAGCCACAGGTTGGATTTGAACCTGGGCAGCCCGCTTGGAGGACAGCAGCCTCCATGCATGGGGCGCGCGCACGAACCACTGCGCCACCAGCGCCCCGGAAGTGGGCTATTGTTGACAGAAGAAATAATCACAGTGACCAATAACTCTGATAATGTATTGAACCTATGGGCTTTGAGGTATGCTTTTAGCTATCCAATTAGCATTTGTCTGATAGTGATTTTTTTGGGGGGCCCATCCAGTGGAGGCTGTAGCTGCTTATGAAAGCAATACAGGAATTCTTTGGGAAGACCTGCTCTTCTGTTTGCATTTTGTTGTTTACAGAGAGTCACAGAGCTGATTAAGAATGGAGACCAAAATGTATAAGGAAAACTTTTCACTGTAGTTTAATGCAGATGTCTGTTTTATAGAGATCATATGCTCATCATCAGCTAATGAGTATTTGCATTACAGACACTGGTTTTTTGCCTCTTTTGCTCACCTATGGACTGTTATTATATTATATTATTGCGAACAGATAATGCACGTAAAACGAAAAATATTTACTTCTCTGAGACACCAGATTGGTTCCCAAAATCTTTCCCCTCGCCTACAGATTCTCAATTCATGTGTAAAATATTAGACTAAAAAGATATGAATAGCTTTGGAATATCTCCATGTTCTGTAAATGTTCGGACTGTAGTGCGTTAAAGTCCAATTGTTCAGCAGGATGATGTAAAGGATATTGGATTTCTTCTTCGAATCAAATAAAACGTTTCTACTCGTGGAAACAGAGTGGATCCCTTTTAGAAAACACTGAAAGTCAACAACTTGATTTTAAGTAGTGGTGCAGTGAAAGAGGATGTTGTAAGCCAACATGACAACACATGATGAGAAATCGATAAGCTCATCTTTCCAGATTCTCCTACAGGGAGAGGAGTCAAAGGTTTGGTGGATAGATGTCAGTTCACTTTGAGTGTGGAGAGGATTCATGTGGACTTTTGACAGACACTGTCTGTTGGTCCCATTAGATGATAAGCTCAGTCTGAATACAAATAATACATAGACAGAAACAATGCAAGCACATATGGTATGCAGTCTATTTCACATGCATGAGTTGTTTGTTGATATTGCAAGGTCAACAAGTGTGAAGAGATTTAAAAAAAAAAAACACTGCTGTACATGTTTTTCAAGCCTGTGGATGCAGTATTTGTATACTCATATGTATATTTTAAAGTTGATGGTCGCTGTAGATGTTCTTTTCCATTCTAGAAAAAAAGATATGATGATTGAGTTTGATTTGATTTGAATACTTTTCTGTAAGAATCTTCTTAAAGGCCAGAGAGGACAGCAGGGACATTGGTAGCAACTAAAGTATTGGTCAATGTGCATATGGACTTGTCAGTGTTATGTTATTTTTGGTTGTTCATTTTAAAAGCGTTATCTTTTCCTCCCAGTATCCTAGTTTAGCATCTCATTAAATGTCAGTTTCATACTGTTCATGTTCACTTTGATTCACAGCTTATATTATATGAGAAGTCTTCATCTAACCAATTGTAGATGAAGCAGTAGAACAACTCAGAGTACTATGTATAGCCTTTTATGACTTGTTTGCTGATTAACATTAAAAAACAAAACATTTTTCAAGAGGATAATATCTTTCATCTTCTAGTCTACATTTTTTTTTTTTTTTTCACACCAAGTCCTCATTATTTTTTGGCTTGTGCTGTCACCCAGTGTGTGCAGTGGCGTGTTTCTCTGCTGTTTCAGATATTTCTGTTGCCAACATGTTAAAATCAAAGAGAGGGTACTCAGCAAGGGTAGCTGTCTGGAAGGTGAATACTTTCATGTTGCCTTCGCTGTTGATGTCGTTGCCACATGTAGCACACTGATCTTTGACGCACTGATTCACAAATTGTTACATAAAATACAACACGCATCTAACTGCATATGCATGCGACAGTGCACATGTAAACCATCGATGTATTATTTCACATACTTCAAGCAGTGGTTATCTTATACCATGGAAATGAGAGGTCTGTCTGTGTTGTGTGGCATGTCCTGCACTTTGACTATGCAACCCTGCAGCAGATGCAACACACAGTTCAGAGTCAACAGTGAATCAAACTATCAACTTCCCTCAGTTAATACTGTGAAGGAGTATATCACAAATTGTAATGGGCCTCAAGTGCTATTGGAATGGATAAATGTGAGGATCTATTCTCCGGGCTTTGGGCCTTGAATATCTAAAAAGGGCATGTTTATTTTCTTCTCCTCTCCTCTCCTCTCCTCCGTGTACTCGCACTATTCTACATCTCTAGTGCATTGTCTATTGATTTTCTCTGGCCCCCTCCATCAGTCAGGCTTTAATAAGACAACACATGTCGCCTTTAAAAGAAACGTATTAGAATGTTAATGGTTCGCTCCGCAGACCTTGCCTCTCTGCTGTGTTTTGTTTGTGTGTGTGCGTGTCTGCGAGCGAGTCCAGACACCTTTGTGTGTTTGTGTAGGTGTGTGCCAGCACATTTTCATTAAGACAGAAGAAGACAACATTCATCTTGATGGTTTTAAGGGAGTAAAGTGGGTGGAAAACAAGGAGAATGTGGCAATAGAGAGATGAGGGGATAAGGATAGAGGGAGTAGTGGAAAGTGAGGAAGAAACCTCCTTGTGCAGAGTGGATTCATCTTCTGTCTTATTGCTCCTGCAGGGACCAATTTATCTTCATTTAGGTTTTTGGCACCAACCCTGATCCAGACCCTCCACCACAAGAAAGCACATGATCCCAGGGCCTGCATCTGCAGCAAGGTTTGACCAGTACAGTTATTTAAAGGCTGGCTGTAATGTTTGTGTAACTTCATTTATCTCCTAATTAAACTAAGAAAAAGTACCTTTATGTTGCCTCATAAGTTGTATCATAAAATTTCAAATGATTTCTTTACGGAACCTGCCATCTTTCATAAACAACAATAACATTACCTGATGACCTCTTGTTTTTTTTCATGACTGTAACTACAAATGGTTTATTAACTGGTTTGAATTAGGTTTTAGATAATTAACTACAAAGGCGTGGTTTAGTAGTTTTCTTAATGCTTAAAACAAAGGTAATTATATAATCTAAAACAGTGGTTCTCAACTGGTGGGTCGGGACCCAAAAGTGGGCCGCTGAGCCGTTTTCAGTGGGTCGCAAACATGTGAATGGAAAAGAAAAGTGTTAAAAATCTTAAAACATGTTGGTTTTGTTCCTTCTCTTTGTTCCGTCATATGCCAGTCTTTAGTGTATTTAAAATTCCCTTCTATTTTCTACCTTGTCCATTGAAGATACATGCAAAAGCTTTTTTTGCTTCTATATACAGTTGGAGAATATTAGGGAAAGGTAGTGCTATTATCTTAAATTAAGATCACACCTATTACAGATATTTACTGCACGTTGTATCAAACAAATAGCAGTGAGTTATTTCACTGCAGATGAAAGGCTATTGTCTGTCCTAATTGTCAAAATCTTTATCGTATTTCTGAGTCTATACTTTTCAGGGTAATGCTTTATTTCTTTGTATTGCATAATACATTCTGTAGGTGTTTTCCCTCCTTTAGGAGTTTGAGGCTTGCTGCCTTTTCTGTCTTTATTATTGAGCTTAAGCTCAGACCACAACAGCCTCTGCGTTCAGCAGGGTATAAATTAACATTGATTTTAGATAGAGTCGTTCTGTAGCATCATGGCCTTGGTGGCCAAATAACTAACAATAACCTTCACAGTATGAGTGGGTGGGAGGTAGTGAGGGAAACAAAAAAAATAAAAACCAAGAAAGCTGGCTCCATTATTCTGCTAGTGTAAGTCATCATTATAAATAATTGCTGATCATAACAAAATCTTTTTTTAAGGATTTGTTTATGTGCAGAGCATATATGCAATGTGATGCAGTAAAGTTTGCCTGAGAAAGATGGCAGTCATCTGTTATCTCTGTCGAGTTATCTTATTAATCCGATCGAGTAAAGTTGCCAATGTATTTTTATACTGAGGAATTACATCACAGTGCACACAAAATAAGTCACTGCGCTGTGATTTCTCCCTCCATTCCCCCCCTCCTCCCCCTTTCTAACATATATAACTTTCAAATTCTCAAGCTACATGATGCTGTCCCCCTGTATGGAGCTCAACAGTCAGATGCTTTTTTTTTTTTTTTTTGCTTCTGTGGAAGAAAAAGGAAGAGGTGGGGGATGGCTGAGGAGGAGGAGGAGGGGGTAGACGGATGTCAGAAATCAGAGGGACCCCTGCTGCCATGTCTGGATGCAGCAGTGGCTGCGCAGTGAAAGGAGAAACAGAAGGAGAGAGAGCGAGGAGGAGAGTTGTGTATCTCTGAATGTGTTATAGAACTGTGCAGTCTGCTCTCGGTCCCCTACTGACAGCCTGAGATTGATGGATTGAGCTGTGCATCACACATAGCATCAATTCTGTCCTCCTTTCTCTTTTATTCTGAGTCTCACTCCCTCATCACTCCTCCCTTTTCTCCCCCCCCCTCTCTCTCTCTCTCTCTCTCTCTCTCTCTCTCCCCCTCCCTCCCGACGCCTCTCTAGGTCCCTCTCCCGTATTAGTTTCCTAAAGGCATCTTTAATGCTGCCAGAGAGCGCACTGAGGCAGCAAGGAAAAGCGAGGCAAGCCGGATTCCTATCTTTGTGACAGCTTTTCTGCCTGGCAAGCTGCACGTGGAGCAGGGGAACTGGACTGGACTGTGGTGTTTCGTGGAGGTGGTGGGAGAGGAGGTGGAGGCAAGAGAGAGAGACGAGCTGGACAGATGGAGGACGGCACCCAGCAACTGGGACACTGCGTGGTTGACATGAAGGAGCTGAGCGCCAACCCTGAAGGACTGACCGCTGCCGGTGAGCTGACCGCGCTGTGTCGTGTGTGTCTCTCTGTCTCCTCATCTGTCTCCTCTGGCTGTCTCCTCTGTCCTTCTTTATACACTGAAACTCTGTGACATCTTTTCTGCTGTTAAGACTGACTCCTGCAGTAATGCATTTCCTAATGCATGATGTCTAGTTTTCTGCATGATTCCCTTTTTAGTTTTTGCAGTGATTCTCTCTCTCTCTCTTTTGAGCACACTTACAGAGGGTGTGTGTTTGTGTAAAACAAGAGAGAGACAGAGAGTAAGAGAAGGGTGGATGTTAAAGAAAGAGGGAGAGAGGGAGCCCATTTTTAAAACCTTGATGATTAATAGCCAAGTAACTGAACTCAGTGCAGTTTTACTGCATGGTAACTTACACCTGAGGGTCATTTTGTCGCAGTTCACAGCCCATTATCAAAAAGCAAACTAAGCTCACTCTGCCTTACCTGTCACTTAAAGTTCTACTGAATTTGGAAAATTTGTCAGAGCATTATCATGATTATTATTCAGGTGTTTCTTTAAAAAAAAAATGCACTGAATTAATGTTCAAAACTTGGTAGCTGCTGTTTTGCTGTATCTCATAAAGTGGCAGATTCTTGCAGTGTGTTTCAAATGGTTTGCAATAATGACAAAGAAGTCTGCCTCACCTGCTTTTGGGCAACACTGATTTAGCGAATCTATAAAGTAAAGTTCTGGTAGCCCAGTTTATTGAGGTCTGGAATTCTAGTGCCAACCTTTGCCCAGATGCATGTGTGTGCAATCTTGTGTGTGTCTGTGGATGTGACTTTGCATGTAAGTGTGTGTATGTGCTCTACCATTGTACTGCAGTCATATTCCACACAGCCTGGATGTGTTGTCACTAATGAGCACTGGCAGAGGCAAACTGGATATCTCAGTGCCCATTACAACAGGAGAATGCTAAAGAGATTAGCGGTAGCAGTGATGCCACAAAAACCCTGCTCTCCAACTTTAATACCTTTGCTCACCAAAAGGACAGACAGTGAATGCAGCACCGCTAAGCATTCGCATTGGCATGCAAGCTGAAAACCATCATCCTCCCTATGGGGATAAGAATAAAGAGACATACAAAGAGGAATTAAAGCTCAATTCATGATGTCTCCTTTGCCTCCAACCACACAGGCTGAAGCATTTTACATGCACAATTACACAAATGGAAACACACACACACACACAGGAGGAAATAACACAGTATTTACACTCAAGATGAATACAGTACACAAGCACATAGAAGTGAGCATGCATGCACAATAACAGTTCTGAACTGATCGGGAACCATAGATACACACTATTATTGAGATAGCATGTTCACACTTAAAGATGAAAGGTGTGGGTGGACAAAGGTAAAGAAAAACAGCTAATTGTATCTGCATTTTCTTCCGCCTGAGTATCCTGGGAGACAAAAGGGAAGAGCAAAGCACATAATTACCATGTTTGGCACGACAGACAGGATGACAACCAAGCATTATCAGTCGCAAGGTGAAACAGTTTATCTCATCCTTCTTGTCAGCAGAGACAGAAGGACCAAACAGGGTGCTGCTTAGTAGTTATTAAGGTGGGACTGAATTAGCAATTTACAAACTCAACCACACAGGGGGAAAAATTAATTCATGTTTATCAGTGGTGGAAGAAAACCAATGCAAGTTCATTCTTACTGTTCTTAAGAAGAGTCTGTGTTCAACTTTTCTTGAGTATTTATTCTTCTGACTACTTTTTTTTTTTTTTTTAAATCACATCACTGTCTCAACATAAAGACAGATATCAACCTTATTTATTGGTGGGTATCTTAATTTCAAACATGCTGTTAAACTAAAAGTACTTTGGATGTACTGAAGGATGAAGAAATATTAAGAGAAAATAGAAAGGAGATAAAAAAATGTGACTGCAGAGAAGAGTCATCCAAGTGAACTTCATACTCCAGACTAATGGGACAACTTGTAGCAACATTGATGAAAGTAAACCTGACAACATTGCTGACGACTTCAGAGTAGTAAGAAATTCCTTCAGCCAAAACAAAGTGAAAAAGGGAGAGCCTGCAGCCAATACTGAAACAGTGCAAATTCCAAAACAAATGCAACTACAGAAAGGCACTGAAAATGAATACTTGCTGCAGATATAAAAACAATGCAGTCAAAAACACACATATTTAGAAAATGTTTGCATTAAAGACAAACGCTCCAAAATCCAGACTCACATTGAAGTGCTGTAAGAGTGCTCAGTGGAAAAGTTTATTATTGAGGGGATGAGGAAGTGCGTTTATTATCAGACAACAATAAACACCACCAGAGCAGATTGTCCTATGACCATGCCCCACAGTCTACTGGTCAAAACCACTACTTCATAACATGTAGAAAATCTCAACAAACTGTATTTGAGAAATGGGTTCCAATGGTCCGATAGCTCTGCTTAGTCGCCGTTAGGAACTGCCAATTGTAGCTTAAGTTTGCCATGCAGCCAGAGTTACTGCAAAATGTCTCTGAGGGAATATGTGTTCTTTTTCTAACTCTTATTGTTACTCCTCACTTTTTAAATCCTCTATTTAGACATGGATAAGGCAGTTTTCAATGGCAGCTGTATCATAATTGAGAGTTTTCAAGGCACAATTCTTTACATCCAAAAACTGTCTCCCCTGCCCTGTGCCCTCTTTAACCCCTGACACTCCATCTCCCATCGACACGACAGTCAAGACCCTCTCAGTGCCCCCCAACTAAATCACTTCAATCACTTCATTAAACGCTGGCAACAAAACCATCTGTCCCCTCTCAATCTCCCAGGGCAGTAATGTGACGATAACTCATTCTCCCATTCAGCACCACTTGTCCTAATAGGATGCCTGTTTGTGCAAACATCAATCGAGTTAGGAGGGGTTGTTAGTCTGCCTGATGACTGAATCATCAGAAAGGATGTGCAGGTGTTGTCGAGGCAATTTAAAGTGCAGCACGAATAAGAACGGAGAATAAGATGAGAAAGAAAGACTGCAATTAGTTCTGTGTGTGTTGTGTGGATTCACAGTGAAGATAAGTACATTTGGGGGTGGTGGTGTTTGTAATTATACAATTCTCAAAAATCTAATTCTGTGGTGAGCCACACATCCAAGTGACTTATTAATATCATCTCTAAAAATCCAGAGTATCTCATGTTCAAAATAAAAACAGCATCTGATCTCAGGCACACGCTCTTACATGTAATATCTATTCACGAAGAGGATAAGAAGAATTGATTAGGAATATGCTGTGATTGGGTTGAAAGAAGCTCTTTTTGGAAATTACTTGATTTTCTTCATCCAGCTGGTAGCACATGATGTGGACAGGATCACCAACATTCTGGCGCCTTTCTACAATTATGTTTGTGGAATCAGGAATGAGAAGCAACCGCATGTGTGTGCTCCCCCACATCTTCTGTCTCCGCGGTCCGTTCCAGAGTATCTCCTGTTAGCTAGTTAGCTTTTCTCGCTCTGTATAGAAGGTGAGGAAGCGAAGCAGCGAGAAAGGGAAGAGGGTTAAATGACTGAAAGACAAAAGACCGACAATTTAAGTCCCTGTACATTAATTAACTCTGTCATTCTGGAGAAATCACCTGCTCTGCTCACAACCTAATAAATTAGCCTCTCCTCTGCCCTCAGCGTGCTTTTCCCCCCACTGATACCTCCAGCAGACAGGGGGTTGATAGATTGGAGGTACAGTGGGGCTGTGCTGTTATTTCTAGAGCTGGATGAAACTGCAGTATAGCGGGCGGGCACACCTCATTTGCTTCGGGTCCCTCTGGGAGTTACATCTGCATGTGCCTGCCTGCCTGCCTGCTGCCTTGCTGAGCGTATTACCATATTCATAATGCCAGCGGATATCGATTTTAAATATCACACCTGTTCCACTTTTTTCCGCACACTTGGAGCGGCATCACCTGCCAGCTTCATATGCTAAAGGGGCTGTGATTGAGATGGACAGTCGTGGTGGTTGACCTCTCTCTGTGTAATGGGGTAATTGGTGTAATTAGACTTTGTGTAGTTGCTTTGGTCAGCCTGATCCTCGTAAAAGGGTTAATGACATGATACAAGAATAATGTTGCCGTGTACAGAACAGGTGTTCTGGCCTCAAGTTATGTACACAACTTTTTTTTTTTCTTTTCATTGTGATTGGATTTTGAGTTAGCAATATTTTCAAGGTCTACTTGAAAAAGTCAATACAGAAATCTAAAACAGTTTTCATATCAAGTTGTACTGTCAGGCTAGCATGAGGATATTATGGCTGCCATTGGTAACTGTTTGACAGAAGAACTGATTACTTGCCATTTATTACTTAAGAAAAGCAAAACAACAATAGTGCAGCGCTAAGAGAGAAAGTGTCATTAGCAGGGCTGGGAATCTTTGGGTGTCTCACGATTCGATTTTTTGGTTTTTATTTAGAATCTATTTTCGATTCAAAACCATTCTGGATCCATGGATTCAAAGTCTGTTTTTGAATTAGTTCATACTTCAGGATCTACTCCAGTCATCTGTGAGACTGGCAAAATTTATTGCTGCTCCATTTGGCATACTACTGAGTGAAGGAGCTAGCCTTAGCACTAAGTAGGGAGTGACAAAAAAAAAAGAAGATGATTTTTGGAAATATGAATCTATTTAAAATCTCAGAAGATAAGAATGTTGATTTTAACATACTACATCGATCACGTCACGTCATCGTCACTTTACAGATCTGAGTTTCTCCAGCTCTTTGGAAGGGACAGCATGCTAATCTTGATTCCGAAATTCAGGTTTTGGAATTGGTATCAAAAAAGAGAATAAATAGTGTCTGAGCATTTAATTTAGTCAGTAACGTTTTTTCAAATATACAGCATGTCTTTTCTAATTTTTAATTGTCTTTAAACTCCAATCCTCAGCCTACCCTTCTAGTACTACTATACTATATCTAGTTTCTTTGCCATGAGTTTTAAGTCCCATGATGATTATTCCCAACCAGTATCAGACCTTAACAATTATTTCCTCTTAGATAGGCCCCTTCCACCGCATCCTACTACTTTAGATAAGTTGTGGCCTTGCACAGATGGAATCTACTGAGACAGTTGGGCTGTTGACATGACAGTCCCTTATGATGGCACCAGAGACAAAACCAAGCAGCTGGCTCTGTCTCAGCTCACCTAGCTAAAGGGCTCTCTATTGTAGCCATGCAACATGTCACCCAGGCTTATTAATGTTTCATCAACACTCTCAACGAAGCCTCTCAAGAAGTGGGAGACATCACCCCTGAGGGAAGGGAGGATGATGACAGTAATGTGTAAACCAGGTCGCGATACAGAAAATATATTTACATACATAATTGTCCTATTTATGTAAGCGAGTGCATGCTTCAGCTCTGAGTGCGCTTGATTAATGAGACATTTATATGACTAGTATTCATAACAGATATTGCGCTAACTTTGCGTAAGCTTGTTTATTCAAATCTAGCCAATCCTGACAAGTGCTGTACTGACATTTGAGAGAACACCAACAGATTAAGACTTAATTAACAATTTTGACAAGTTTTCCTCATTAAGATATGAACTGCAAGTTGGTTGTGTTTTTTTTTAATCAAGTTTTCAAACCTTTTTTTGCACCAGTAAAAAGATGACTCTCAAGAAGGAGCTTCCAAAGAATACATGTAGAAGAATAACAGAGAGTAATTTATTAGTGTGTAAACTATAGCAATGAGAATTTCACCAATCTTGTTATGAACTTGTCTGAGTTCAGTTTAAACTTAAGAATTACAACACAAACTTAACTCTGGATAACTTGTATTGAACTTGGAAGTGGGACCAAAATCAAATAAATTGGAGCGATAAAAGAAAGTATATTACAGAGTGTTCTGGTCATTTTTTGTAACATGAATAAGAAACCACAGAACACACAACAACAGACAACAGTTGATCACACACAGACCATATGTTACAGTTAAAATTCAGCTAGTCATACAGTCTATTCCAAAATGTATTATGTAGTATGCAATAGATGGTATTTGAAGAGACTTGATATAAGTAGTATATTAATCCAACCTTTTGTACTTTACAAGAGTGCTATCATAGTTTTATAAAACTATACTTGTTAAAACCATCCAACCCTTTGTTTATGAATTAAAGGGCTAAAATCGCTTACTTAGCATAAATGGACACAACCTGTCAATACATACGTTAACTGAAATGTATCGAAGATATGCTTTGTAACAACAAAAAGACATGTCACAAAAAAAAGTACATTAAGTCAAAAAGACAACTTTGCATGAATTGAGGGTTGCAAAGAAGGTTCACCCTTGATTCATCAAATATACACTGTTTTGTTAATAAGTACCACCTCCTTTGCTTTTATGAACTGCAATGCGCCTTCTTGGCCTCGAGTGTCCAAGTTCTGAGAAATAATGTCCTGTCAATCTTACTCCAATGGTAGAGGATAACCTGCTTGAGTGGTTGATTAGAGCGCTACTCAAGTTGTACCTTTAGTTTTCCTCCTCCATAGAGGAAAGGCCACAAACATAGGCTTTGCAGCACTTTCATCTTTATTTTATTAAGAACGTAACAGTTTAATTTGTAAAATGTTCAGAGTCATCGTCATGTTGAAAAAGTGCCAAACAACAGGAGATGACGAGCTACAAGAAGTACAATTCTCAAGTACACTTAATCCCAAAGTCCGGTTTATTTGATCAGTGTGAACATAAGCGGACCGTACTAGGGGACCGTGCCGGAGTACGCTTGAAGGATGGTCTCGGGGCATGAGTATGTTCTGCAGGAGATGTGACAGCCACCATGCTCAAGCAAGGAAGTGGACTTCTATATGATGTAATTCTAAACAGCTCCTGTCACTTCAAAAACCCTAGAATCTATACAGCCTGTTCCCATTTTGACCTCTGAACTGCAAGGTACATGTGAAAGTAGGAGGAGTCTCTGGCGTCTCTGAAATAACAAAAATATCCACAGTAGCAGGATGTACTCGGCTTGTGAGTCACAATAGTTGCCTTTTATTCTTTCTGATTGTTGTCCGATTTGCAAACCAACTATGTGCACACTGCCTGCACTATCAGACTATGAACACATGTATGTTCAGGCTCAAAACGATGTTACTAATGTGAATCCAGACCAGCGGGGGAGAGGGGAGGGGGGAGCAATTATGCTCGTGCAAAGGACGAAACAATCCGGCCTAGTATGCAATAGCCCCAAGAGCATGTTCCAATTTATTCCATACACTCTATTTCAGATTATTTCAGTGACCTTGGGCAGCTCCACAGTTGTATTTGCATGAGGTAAACAAAAGCTCCCAGACCAACACCGAATCTGTGATGATTTTTGAGAAAAACCTCTTGACCTCCACTGACATGTAAAGGAAGCTTCCCCTCTTCATACAATCACAATACTCTTCCAGACGTGCTTATGTTCTTTGAGTCTTTTAGAATAGAATACCTATGGTACAGTTGTGGATATATCCATTTTTTTCTGCTAAAGGTGCAAAAAATGTTCTATTCATCTGTAAGTTTACATGGAAAAAGCGATTGATTAACAAAAACATGGAGACTGTTTCTAGATTCTAAATACAGATTTAATTCCTCAAGGTTTTTCAGGAGATAACCATTCTTTACCATGGAACTAACCTCTTCTGATACAAAGGGGTGTCAAAGATGTTTGACCTTCTCAAGCAAATTTGCAGACACAAGTCTAAGTGTATTTCTTAAACTGGGATGGTCGAACATGATCAATCGAGTTTAAGAAAATCCCTCCTATCCGGTATGTGATGTCAGTTTAACAGTTAAAATCTTTGTTCAGAGAGCAAGCACTGTCTGATGAAGCTGTTACCTAAAACAGTTACCCCTGTTGTTGGAATAGTAGTGTAGGAAGAGGTTTTAGTCTTTAGTCGGAAGCATGTTAAATAATAAAAGAAGCCCTAATATTGAACCTTGGGTATATCACATTTACTAGGGGAGTTAAAAATTAACATTTCCCAACGTTAACTAATAAGGTTCAATCTCTCAGGTAGGAGGTAAACATATTTCAAACAGGCACCTCAGACTGGCTTAGTCATCCAGAAGCAGTCATTGATGTTGCATCTGTCTGAGAAGATCAACTTAATGAGTCTGTAGTTTTTGTCAAAGGGGCCTAAACTAGTTTCTTTAGTCGAGTTTGATCAGTTGGATGTGTAAAACTGGAGGGGACTTTTCTATTGGCTTAACACATTATAATAGCTAAAGCGGTGGTGGCAGATTGTGGTGAAAATGTCCCTGAAGACACATGGCAGTATAATTACTGGCGAGATTAGGATAGACAGCACGGGAAGCTTTTATTTTTTCCCACACAGTCTTGTCTGGCACTTTCTGTTACCTTAATATTGCATAATTTTGTGGAATGATTATTGTGAAGCCGGATCCAAGCAGGCCTTCTCTTCGTAAAGTCTTTAAAAACAAGTATTTTGAAGGAAGGCGTTACAAATAAACAGACCCGACTAGACATAAAAGCTGCCAACAAAGTGTGGTGAATGGTTTAGTTATAAAACACAGGTAAATCATCTTTTAGACTTTATGGAGGATCATAATTACCTAAAATGACTATTACCTACGTCCCATGGCTCCCATACATCAGTAAGCGTCAAGTGTCCGACGCCCATTAGTGGGGTTGATGAGCCTTAGAGGGGCCAATTGTGTCCAAGAAACCGAGGAAGAACAAAGACGCCATTCAGTGGTATTTTTGAGCACATCAATTTTCTTCTATAATTTTGCAGGTGTTTGCATCTATTTGAATGGTTGTGTGTCAGACTGGGGAAGTGATGAATGAGACATGGTGCTGGTGACTCATGATATAAGCAGTCAGTCCACTACTCATCCAGCGTAAGGCCACAAGGACAGTGTATACACTCTGAAAGATTGCAGGGTGTGTTTGCATAATTTGAAATGAAAACAAAGGAACGATGTTGCCAATCACTGCGTATTCTGAATGACTGCAATTTTGTACATTCACTCTACTAACTTGACCTTGTTTGTGGACATGTTGTCATTTACCACATTACCTTAACCTGTTGTTTTGCCTGTTTTTATTTAACTTCTTGACACACATATTTACCTTCTCATCCATTAGATGGCTTTATTAGAGTGTGTTACACTAATTGAAACCTTGGAAAATTACTATTATTTGAAATACTTAATGAATGTTTGTTTAAATTAACAAATGATGGTTGATTGGGTCAAGTCAAACCATAAAAGTCAAGGTATTGATTCACTCTCAATGACTGTTACTGTATGTCTTTGCTTATTTCATTGTTGTAATTTCCTTCCCTTTTTCCTTCCTTAATCTCTCACTCTCTCTACTTTCATCTCAACTCCACTCCATTTTCTATCTTTCTTTTTCTGTCTTTCAGGTGTGATGCTAACACCCAAGCTGCCTAAGGTGGAATTCAGCCTCAGTAAGTCCTTTATTTACTATGTTACTCAACGTAAGATCTGAAAGTAAATAAATCACACACTATGCATCCTAGTTAGCAATATAGATAAAGGGCATACAGACTTTCCAGCATGGTCCCACTTTCAGCGATGTGAAGTCCCTCTTTCCCTGGCCCTGAAACACAGAAAAGCTTCATCTCCTATGCCCATTGACTCAAATAAAACCAAATGTAACAGTCCTAGAAAAACAACGAGCAGATGCTGCTGACAGCGGGAAGTAATTCAGATGTAAGATAAAATTAGTGCCACATCTTCAGAGATCCTTAATATCTCTAAATTCTGACACACATACTCCAACTGTAGTTAAAGGCGACAACACAAAAAATACACAAAGAAAACATTTTAAAGAAAGGAGAGTGAACCCTTTATATTTTTTTTTGAGGAGGCCTGATTCATATTTAATCCAAAAGAGATGATGGAATAATATTTCCAGACAATTAATTGTGGCACAGGTCAAGTTTTCTTAAGCAAAAATTCTAATTCAGATACCATTCTAGTCTTTAAAAAACCAGACTAACAGCCTCAAAGATCGGAATTTAGGTGACTGAAACTGAAAAATTCCTACTGTTCTGTTTACATTAAATTGGAGATTGTCTATATACAGATATTCTGTCCTGATTTGGTCTTATTTAGTTTTGTATTTCAGAGTTTAGGTTTCCATGTTTTTATTTCTCCTGTTCTTCCCTAGCGTTGCTTGTTTTTCCCTCGTGAGTTTAGTCTTCAGTGTTTCCTGTGTTATTTTGTAATTTCATATCCTTGTGTCCCTCTCTGTTCTAGTGTGTCTTGATGTTTAACAGTGTCTTCAGTGTTTCATGTATTTGTCATAGTTGTCCTCAGTGTTTCTTGTCCTGCCTCTGTGTGTTTCCCTCTGTGTTGATTGCCCTCATTGTCTTCACCTGTGTCGTTGGTCTCACCTGTGTCTGATTACCCCATGTCTATTTAGTCTGTGTTCCTTCCCTCGTGTTGTGAATTCATTGTTGTTTGTCAGTTGTCAGTCTACTGGTGTCTCCTTGTTTTTCTGTTTTTGATTTTAGTAGTAAGTTTTGTTTGCCATTTTTGATTATTAAATACTTTTAGTATATTCTGCACTTGGGTCCACCTCTCCTTGTTTTCCAACCATTCATGACATATGCAAGGACTACATTATCCGTTTAATGTCAGTACTTTAAGAACGGATGATCATTCCACAACTGTTTCCTCCCTTATGCAACTCGATCAACTCCTGGTTTGGGCAGTGCTCGGTAACAGAACTCTGACCTATAAAAAATTGCTTGCAACGTATTCAAACTGCATGTTAATACCTCATGATGCTTCAAACCCCTAATGGTTCTATTGCATTATAAGGACAAAAAGTTTACACTGAACCATATGATCACAGTTTATGTAGATTGATTGTGTGGGGCTGAAAAGAAGTCTTTGATTTAAACTTGCACTGCTTGCTTTATCTGAACATAAAGTAGATATATAAATGCATATACAGTATATGTTTTGCAGAAAAATCAAGTCAAGCCTTTGTAATGCTTGCTTTGGTTTCTTAATATTTATTCAATTCAAGTATAATCTCAGGTTATACTGCAGGTCATGGGTTTGCACTTCATTCAGAGTATGCTAAGTGTACAGTTCATCTTTTGAACTTTTGTTTTGTTTTGAACATTTATTCTTTCATCCATTGAGTCTTTAACTAAGTTATGTGCATATTTTACCGCTAACATTATCAACCTTTGTGAAATGAATACATAAATATCTAAAATACCTTTAGAAAAGGGAATATGTTTTTTTTGATCATTGTATTATTAATGAATTGTTGTCCATGGAAACTTTAATTAATCAGTTGGACTTGCCCCTGTTGTCTTAGAGTTAGCTAGCAGCTACCTCTCAGTCAAAAGACAAGTTCAAGGCGAGCTAAGATTGTGTCACACTTTTTTATTTCCCAAGAGGGAGCTCAGTGTGATTAAAATGGATTTATAAAGGACAAAAGAGAAACCTTTCAAAAACTGAATTATGACAGCCCATGCAAACTTTTCAATGGCAAGGTTACAATGCAAATTGTTAAAGATAACTGACATCAAATATTTATTTTTTTTTGTGTGTTGCTTCCTTTAATAGGAGTGACTGCTAATTTCAATTCCTCAGGAAGGTTATTTTCTGCAGCAAGGAGCACAAAAGTAGTGTCAGATTAATCAGAATTTGAATTATCCCTCAGTAGAGTGCAGTGCTAGATAACATGAGAAAGAGGTGGGGTTGGTTTGTAGATGTTGACTGCACAGTTTTAAATAGCTGACCAATAATCATTGATCCGCTAGAGAACCCAAAAGCAACAGCTACTCGGAGCAGGACACCAATGCAGCAATTAGTGCTTGCTTTTTTTTAAACCTGTTAAAAATGTGCCGGCTGCATTCTGAGTTGGCACACACTGAAGTAAATTTTGCCTTTACTAGATAGGGTAGCGCAAGAGAGACAGGAAATGTTGGGTGGAAAAAGCTTAGATGACATGGAACTCACAGCTGCTGCGATGAAGTCTATAGCCTCCATACATGGGGTGTGGGACTTAACTGCTAGGCTATTGGTTCCTCAGTTTCTGCTCTTTTGACAAATTTCATCAGCTCTACATTAGACGCTCCGATAGCCTTACTCCTGTTTAAAAATGTTTCACTCAATATTCTGTTATCACATCAGGTTATCCACATGTGTGAAGGCTTATTGATGATGCCAATGTTGTTCTGCCGTCATCTTTTGGACTTTTTATTCAGAATGATTTTTCACTCTTTGTTCAATAAATCAACAGACTTATCTGGACTTTGATTAGTCTCTTTGGGGCATTCTCCAATCTTAGCAGCCACAATACTCGGATTTTGCTTGAAACTGTTAAAAATATTTCCATTATAGCATCGTATAGCGGACTCTGTTGCTCCGTCTGCTACTTCCTCTTCTTTTTTTTTTTTACGTCACGTCTGACCTCGGAAATCCCCTACCCCCTTCCGGCTGACAGGGAAAGTGTCCTGCTGTGAGGAGCATAATGTTAAACAGCCAGGTCAGGAGAATATCTGGAGCAGTCCTCCTGAAATTAGCTAGATTATTTCAAGAGTGCAGATGTGAAGACGGTTTAGATTTTACAGCAAGCCAGTGTTTATAATCTAAAATAGGGAAAATGTGAAAGAGACAGCTGAAGCTTTTTTGACCAACTGAAGAGACTTACTAGGGCAGCCTTATAGAAGAGAATTGCAGTAATTCAACCAAAAGGTAACAAATACATGAACTAGTGTCCCTGCATCGTTATGCATCATATCAAAACAGATTTTAGAGATATTGAGAAGGTGAAAATAGGCTCACATTGAAATTTGAATGTCAGTGTAACTGAAGGCTTTTAGTTTTGAATGTCAGGTCAATTCTAAATAACGATTAACTGAAGAAAATGAAAAAGCTTACTACTTATCACTTCAAGGCTTTTAAAGACTTTTTTTTTGTTCCTTTTCAAGCTCTTTTTTTTTGCAGTATTGAAAATGAAAAAAAAAATGTCTAAGGTAATTTTTGACAGCTATTACAAGGTCTTAAAATATGTTGTCAATGTCAACAGTACAAAAGATCTTGGAATTACATTTTCCGCACATACTTTCAAAGGAAAGTTGCAAATGTGCTTTAAATAGCAGCTTAACCAATGTGCTTTGAATTATGCAGAATTCCTTTTAAACATGACGCTCCATTCACATATGAATACAGGGGATGTATTGAAGTCTGTTAATCGTTAAACATTGTACACTTGTCACTATCTTATATAAATTAACATGAGTGATAAGCAGCACTCTGCAGCAGATGGGCACATTTATCAATACACCCACAGCCTTTGTTTTTCTCTCCGTTCTCCCCAGACCGACCATCAAACAGGTGTGCCAAATGGTGGCACATGCAAATATTGTTGTCAAACTAATTGAAGCATTGAAATAATTATCGTGATGAATAACCATCTTAAGGAGATGAACATATTTTCTGTCTCCTGTGGCAACTCCCAGGGCACCCCTCGCGATTAAATGAAATTTGGATCCATTGTGGGTTCTCCGAGGCTCAGTGCATTAAAACTAATTTCCTGCAAATTCATCTTGAAAGAGCTCGGTATAGTCCAATCACAGAAAATAAATAAAGCATCGTAATTGAAGTTTCCGAGGGTGGGCAGACATTATTACTCCAATTGCTCAATTGTTATGTTAATTTAGTAATCAGTCTCAGTATAGTTCAGTAGGTGAGTGGCTTGACAAGAATTGCAAACCACAACATTGTTGAATTAATTTCCACCTAAGCTTAGACAAGTAATTGCCGGTAAATAAAAAATGACGAAAAAATGTACAAATAAAATAACTTTCAAGGCCTTCTTTTCCTGAACTTTAATCCATTACGCTTCTTTCTTTCTCTTTATATATGCCATACTCCTCTTTTTTCCCTCATTATCTCCCCTCTCACTGTTGCTTCCTTCCTCCAGCTCTGAATGTCTCTCTGAGGGACTCCCTCGTCCTTTCCCTCTGGCGCCCTCTGTATTTCCCTTTCCTGCCACCCCCATCCAGCATCATGATAGCTCTAACCTTACAGGGTCAGTCCAAGTGTCATATCCCTGTAAGAGAGCCAGCGTGGTGATGCATGGTTGGGCACCCAGTCCCGTTTAAATCACCAGTTTGTCAGTGGTTAACTGTGCAGCTGAGTAGGGAAGATCCCTCGGGCCGGTCATATATATGTCCCCCTGAAGTGTCTGATGGGGACAGACAGCAGCGTATCTGCACTATCCCATCTGCAAGACCTGTGTGTGTGTGTGTGTGTGTGTGTGTGTGTCTGTGTTTGTGAGACTGCTGACTGTCAGTATCACATCAAGTGAATAGAGCCTGTGAAATTTAGGGCAACATATTGAGATAGGTGATAATATGATGAAACTGGCTGAAACACAAAAGGCCGAGCTCTTTGGAATCCTCTGGAGCACAAGATTACGCTCTTTGTTTGCATATCTGAATAGGTTAATTTTATCTATGCATTATATCTTCTGTAAATGACAGAAGTATCCCATTAGACCCCTAAACTACAGGCACACCGATGACATTGGTATGAATATCAGAGTCTGTGAAGATATTTCTGCATGTTGGTTTTTGTCTTCACCTGCAAGAAAACTCCTTTGCTTCAGCCTTCCTTCTGAATACGCAAATTTGAGATAGTCTTTAATGTGAGTCCAAAGGATTCGGCATCAGGATCATGAAGAGTGAACAGGAACATGGGATCAGTAGAGCCCCTAAGAGAAATACATGCTCGAGCTCTGCTACACTGCAATATATGCAACAACTCAGTCTTCTATCCTTTGCTAGGAGGATTAAAGGCTCTGGATCTTACAGCGCTACTACCAGTTGTTAATGTGTTTGCATTTTTTTCCCCTCTTCAGTGATAGTCAGTTCTTCTACTCAGGAAGAATAGCCAATGCATGTGCTGATGCTAATGGGGATCCTAATAAAGAAAGAAAGAAAGAAAGAAGGGAAAAAAAAAAAAATCCTCCATTCTGATTTGTTGATATATTGGCTGCTATTTGTGAGGGGTCACTCTCCCTCATTAATCGTCCAAATAATCTAAAAATCTGTCTTTCGGACGAACAGATTGATTCTTGCATTTGAACAGTGTTGATCAGCTGGTAATTTGTAGGAGTTCTGAGGTCAGTTTTTCCGCACATTTTCTGTCCAAAGAGAATTTTTCTCCATTTAGTTTCATTATTAGCAGCCACAATGTGACAACGTATTCGACTGGTATCTTGTTAGAATACAAGATTAAAAGTGCAGAGGTAAAGGTGTAGTGTGATTACACATAAAATGCCAGCTGAGCTTTATGAACATTTTGCAAAGGGCATCTGTTCTGTCCAATAAACAAGTCTGACCAGAAAACATTTGCACTGGCTCCAACATAATATGGAAATGTCTAGGTCATCAAAACAGTCTTCAGTTGGCTGATTGCATATAACCTCACTAGGCTGTTAAACATGCAATAAAAACAAAAAAACAATTACTGTTACAAACACACAGCACAAGGAGAAATTGAGACACCAGATCACATCCGCCTTATCCATGTTTCAATTATTCTGTCATTACTTCCTCTGGTTTTTTGGGAAAACCTGGAGCCTGTAGATCAATGCCTCTTAATCCCACTTTGGAAGACGGAGTGGTTTTTCAATTCTATAAGGTGCAACCATGCTGCATTAAAGCCTCAAATGTAAAGTCATTAAGATGAGCAGGATACTATAAATGTGTTCAACTGTTTCAAGCTGGTACAGAAACCTATAGTCCACACTGGACTTCTCATGTAAAGGACCAAAAACATTCGAACAATAAAAATGTTTCCTGTAACAAATGCTTATACTGAAAATAAATTCATTGAATATATAAACTTGGAACACTAAAACTAGCCTGATTAACAAACTGATTCTTTGCAATAGCATTACCATCGTTGTATATCTGCAGCAGAACAGCAGCAGTAAGACGTACTTCAGGGTTTACCTTGTAATAGCTGCATGCACTAAAGTCCATTTAGAGCGAGTTATTCCCTCGATCCCTTCATTATTCGCCCCCACGCTCCCCTGCTGTGGCGGTGCCCTTTCTGCAGACGCTTTTCCTAATTCTCTTAAAAACTCCAAGTGTAAGCTCAAGGATGTAAAGAGAAAAAAAGAAAAAAATTGTTGAATAGTTAAAGGGAAAACACTCTGTTAATCTTTTGTGGAGACATACTCAGATGGATTGGAGGAATTAGCTAATTTGATTATGTGTCAGTCGTCACCTTATGTGCCACCTTATATGTTTTGTATCAACATTACACTATAGTAATTGGTTAATTGTATTTACACCTTAATTTAAAACTCTATGAACTGAAAAGATAACATCAAATTTGAGTTTCTTGTGTTATTTCTCTTGTCGTTGCTTTTTTTGTTAATTCACCTGAAATATACACCGAGAGAGGAAAACCAATATTCACCTTTAGGTATGATATAATGACCAAAAAAAATTAGAATTCTTGATTTGTAATGAGCTGCAGTTTTAGCTCAATGCATTCTGGTTATTGCTGAACATTTTTATCCCTAGTTACTGTACAGTATGGCCGAGGTTTAAACTTCGGCAATTCTCACGATTTATATATACATACATACAGGTGCGTTCAGTGCTCCTAGGAAAGAATGGTAAGAAATGTGGTTATCTGATAACACTTTGTTAAAGGTGCACTGTGTAGATTTGGTAGTGAAATTTGAAAGTTGTAGAAGTTTAACAATTTTATGCTATATTTTCTGAACTTAATACAAACACTTTATTCAAAGGACAAAATGAATCCCTGGAACACTGTTTGGAGCTTTAAAGCTACCAGGAGAGTTACGGTTTCACTGTTGCGGGCCTCCCACCATGTCATAAAACACCGTAGTTTGTGTTTCGAGTTATGAACATATATCACAGAATCTGTGCACTTCTCCAACTTTCACATTTCTCTACCAAAACTAGATAGTGCACCTTTAATAACAATAATACCTATATTTGAACAGAGGAGGAAATCATGAGTGTGACAATATCCTCTTCTTTTATAAAAGTATGGCAACAACCTAGTGTATATTGTAAAGGCTTAATATGCGATTTTTCACACTTAAATATAATAGAAATCAAGTATATCCTCTGAAAATAACTCTGTGAGTCATGACTGTCTACAATGGACACCCGAGTCCCACTGTCTGTGATGCTTTCCGAGTTTTCGGAGTCCTATCTTCATTTTGTTTACATCGCCCGGACGGCCGGCCGGCTCATCCCGGCTCATAAAAGTTGTTTAATTGAGGGACTAGAGAAAAGAAGAATAACATACTGTACTCACTGCTTAACTGAATGTCACGTAAGCGTTTCTAGATCACGGTCATTGCGGGTAAATTTACATGCAGTGTGAAGATACGAATATAATAAAGATCGCTAGCATTAGCATGCTAACACAACAATGCAGCGCGAGATGTTTTGGTTTCATGCTCAAGGTCGACATCTGCTGGATCAAAAAATCGCATATAAAGCGTTTAACATCTCTTCAGCAAGATTTAAAGAAAAAGATAAAACCAAACCTAAACCTGCTTAAATCTTAGCTTTACAATGGATGAGGATCACTCTGGGTTTGTATGAACAAAGGTTAACCTTGTGATGCGTACTGTAGGTGTCTCTGAACAAATTGCAGTTCATTTACAACTTTGGAGGACTGATTTCTGCAAACTGGAAAAACAACACGTTTCCTTATCTTTTAATAATCAGACAAACTATTTTAAAAATTTAGGAAAGAACGATCTCTTCCATACAAGCATCAGAGCTATTGATGCCCTTTTTCTGAACCCTTCACTTCTTGGTCTAACTTTTTTTCTGACTTCACTTTTTTTAAATTCCTCAGACAAAAACCTCTTTCATCTCTTGTTGCTGTTGAGTTGCTTAACTGTTAAACTTCCTGCCACTGAAGATGGAGATTCACACCAAGAAGTAATCTTCTGCTCGTGCTGTTATTTTAATGGAATTTCACCCATAGTGATATTATCCAAGACTTAGTTATGCAAAATAATGTGTGAAAGTGACCGGGCATTGTGAAGCAGATCAATTGCTGTCAACATGCCAGGATCGTGCTGTGAAGAGAGATAGCAGCTTTTGGAAAGGATCCAAAGAGATTACTGTATTCGAGAGTAAACAAATGTTCATTAATAGAACGATTTAACTCCATATGGTGTCATTGTCTAGGTAAGAGGTCAGCAAGAAATAACCACAGAAATAAAAGTTTTTCCCTCACACAAAGATGCACAAACACAAATTTGAAAGTTCAGAACAGGGGGAGGTGGTTTTTTTGCTATTTGAGTTCCTAAAATGCAACATTGCTCTTTCTGACTTTACTGCAGTCAGAAAACTAGGATGTCTCTGATTCGTACCGTTTGTTTAGGAAAGATGCTTCAATTTCCTTTGATGAGTTATCTTGTTAGGGGCCATTTCTATTCAAAACCAGGAAGCATCAGTTTCCTATAAAGGAATCATGGGATCAAAAGTCTTCCTATCATTGAAAGCCAGCAGGCCAGACTGACAATCTGCTTTTAAAAAAAATAATGTTTTTATTAAATCTGCCCTCTGATTGACTGGCCAACAGTCCAGGGTGTACCCTGCCTCTCGCTCATTGACAGCTGGGATCGCCAGCTTTTTGTCTTTCTGCCTATTGAGCCATGTTTCTATCACATTTATTGTCATTTTCAAGTGTTAGCATTTGATTTGTGCACCTTTAGGGTCTCTCCAAATCATCTTCCTTTCTGATCTTGCTTTTTGTTCTTCTTCTCATCCCTTTCTCTCCTTTCTTCTCCTGTTCTCTGCATATTTTCCTCTCTCTCTCCATCCCTTCCTGTCTCTCTTCTTACTCTCCTCCTCTCTGCAGCCTGTAAGGATCTGGTGACCTCAGGCAGAGACAGAAAGCCCAATGCTTTGGTCCAGGTGGCTGTCGTAGATCCCCACAAGCAGCACCTTGTCACTCAGACCTGCACAGAGATAGTGGAGGTAAGCACACACACACACACACACACACACACATGACCCATCCTCCCGGGCTTCTCTGTGACCTTTTTAAGTTTGTTGTTTTGCTTTGTCTCCGGGTCACTGAGTCCTTGTTGGTGTTCTCTCCATCTCTGTCTGTCCTCTTCTTTTCCACATCTGATTCATTGAACTGGAACAGACAATGAGAGTTTGCCTTCTCTTTCTTATGACAGTTGAGTCTAGACATTTTAAAGAGTTGAGTATGTATATTCGGTTTTTGTGGGTTTAATTGTGTGGAAATGTCATTCAATGCAAGTGGTTTTTTTGGGCTCTTTGACTTCTTTAAATGATCTCTTTATAACCCCCCAGTGTGACATCAATTTCCTACCACACAAGTGTTTTTTTGGGCAGGAACAGATGCCCCCCTGTCCCACTATGGAACACCCCCTTACACACATGTACAAGCACACACACACTTATTTTTTTCCCCCTCAAAGTTTCCCGACACTCCTCATTTTCCTGCTCATCCAGTGCAGCTAAATTATCATAACTCTCTTTCAAAGACTCCACTTCATCTGCTTTTCCCCTCAGTCCTGTCAGGGGAACAGTCGTGTGTGCGTTTTCGCTGTGTGTATGGGTATGTGAGCAGGAACACAGGATGTGGTAGGATAGCGTATGCTGGCTCAGCCGGCTGTGCAGATACTCAGAGAGCCACTGGAGTTTTGATTTCAGGGCTGTAATGATCAGGATTTGAGGCTGCGGATATGGACTGCTTTCGGCTCAACAAAAACAGGGTATGTGCACATTTTTGTTATTTATACGAGTCTGTTTTAATAAGGAGGTTTGCAGCAGTATAAGTGGTGTTAGCTAACATAGTCTGAGGATTTTTCCCTGTTTTATTTTTATTTTATTAGTCTGAAGAGTGACATAAAAGCGATCCTTACTTTTGCATTTCCAAGAATATTTAAAACTTCAGGCAGAAATCAGATACAATATTTCAGTGTTTTTCAGGCTTAGAAAAATCAAAGGGTTGAAAAAAAAATCAGTGGCACTCTGACTGGCACTCTTTTGAATAGATTGTTAGTGTTTCGTAGAGGAACAGAGGTGTCTTGTCATGTCTTGTCATGGTTAGGAATAGGATTTCCCACTCATACATTTTTGTCCAACATGCACAGCAGCAGATGGTCATTAACCTTTGTGACCAAAGAAAGACCAGAGCGTGTGAGTATTTATCTGTATGTGTGTACTGGGGGTTAGTGTGTGTAGTATGAACCTGAAGACAGTTGGGCTGCCCCTTGTGTTTCTCCTGTTTGTCACATTCCCAGGATGCCAGCTCTCAGCAGCTGCTGCCGACTTTGCCGGACACTGACTACGGTCTTTGTTGCATTAAAGCTCCAGCATTAGTCCCTCTACTCATGTGATAGGTTTATTATGAGGGGATCATGGTATATGATATTAGGGTTTCAATTCGTAATAATGAAGCATGCCATCTGCTACCTATACCATTTCCCATAACGCATCAGACAGTGATTAGGTTTAAAAGAAAATCAAAAAAAAGATAATAAAAGTATTTTAATGCTACTCTTTTTTCAAGTTCTGTCTGGCCCTGAATACTTCTTGAATTAGAAACACATAATATTATCCTGTGATCCAATTGTGTTGTGGAAGTAGCTGGTTAATTATTGCTTCTTTTTTTTTTAGCAGCTTGGTTTTATTTTCAGCTTTGTTTTGCACCATATGTGTAGTTTCTCCTGAAGAAATGTTTTCTAAGAGGATGGGGTGGGTACATAAGAGTTCAGAAAGTTTACTTACAACCACTGATCACTGATTGACAAAAAACAACTTAATGGCGATTTCTTCTTAAGAATTTCCTCTTTTTGAAATCAAATTGATATAAGCTCAGCTCTATCAAAAAGGTCTTGTAGATGCTTCAGTCTGTTCACACATACTAAGAGTTTTACCCAGTTGTCAGCATATTGAAATGAAGGATCGAGCTGCTGTTTTAATTCCTGGGATGATTTAAGGTTCTCATTTGGATGTTTGGCATTTGACAAATCTGGTAACACATTTTGGTGCAAGCCTCGTGTTTATGCCTGTCAGCACTGATCAATAAAGCACATACATTTCTCACCCAAAAATGTCACAGTAAACATTAGCAGCCAGTTTATACTAGAGTCCGATCTATTGATCAGGCCAGCTGATCATAGCGGCCGATATTAGTATATCAAGTATATCAGTATTGGCTAATTTTTTTCTCTGATATGACTAGATATAGTCACCCGTCAAAAAGCATTTCATTTGGGTTTCTTTGTATTACACTAGCAGTTCTCTGTCACCAGCAGTGTGCCATATAGATTACAAAAAGCATTATCACTCTCCAGAGTGTCGAGTGGTGATGCACATACATGCACAGTTAATTTTCCAGTTGAGTGACCATCTTGTTTTTCTTATACTGGAGATATTTTCCTTAAATGTTTAACAACTGCATATGAGTGACAAACACAATAAATGTGTATATCTATATCTATCTCTACCGATGGAAGATAGATCTTAGAAAGATATCGGCT
The DNA here is from genome assembly GCF_963930695.1 of Labrus bergylta. Taxonomy (NCBI): domain Eukaryota; kingdom Metazoa; phylum Chordata; class Actinopteri; order Labriformes; family Labridae; genus Labrus; species Labrus bergylta. The sequence continues at coordinate 23,883,460 of NC_089195.1, forward strand.
GATTTATTGGTATCAGATTTATTTCTCCCCAGTATTGATATTGGTATCGACCAAAACAATACCATATTGGTCCGGCCCCAGTTCATACTAAGTAGAACTAATTCAGTGAATGCAATAAAAGTGGTACAAAGTTGTGGGCTCTGTTTCTTAAATCTAGTGCTGGTAAAACAGAAAGGACCAGTGACAACTTGAGTAGAAACAAACCTAAAGCCCTGTAAATCTCTTTCAAGTGCTATAGGAAACATTTTAGACAAATTGCATTTGAGGGAGGCGAGACAAAAAAATTGCTATCTTGTAGGAAAATCCCTTTCCTCAAACAGGAGCGATGGGTCCTGGAGTGGTGGTACTGGAGGGGGATTTGACGTCATGCAAAGCCAAAGGGATATAAAACAGCCTTTGATGTCATGCTAGTGAAGCGAAGACCCCTCTGTCTGGAACCAGTCCAAAAAGATTGTGTGTGTGTGAGTGTGTGTGTGTGTGTGAGTGTTATTATAAGTAGACAAGGGAGGGAGAGTTAGAGAGAGACTCACTGGAAATCTCGTACTTCCCCCTAACCCAATCATGGCACACACCCTCTAATGTGCTAAATGAGCCGTTTCACTGATGTCTGCAACCCAAATGGACAAAAAGACAAGAACGCTACAACTGCCTTCCACAGCGTATGTTGACCACTTGTATGACAGAGTGGCTTATGTCTTTGTGTAAATGGAGACAGGCTTAGCACTTCAGCCCATTTCAGCCCATCAGTAAGAAGATTGAGCTGCTGCTGAGGCTGCCAAGCATGATGGTAAGTCTGAATGAGGCCTATTCAGTGTTCCAGTGAGGGAGGTATGAGGGGTTATATATGTGTGTGTGTGTGTACCTGAACATTCATGGCTCTGTGTATTTTGTCAGCTACAGTAGTGATATACATCCAGATTAGCACTAAGCTCAAAGCACAGCATTGGTAACTCTGTGTGTGTGTACCCACTGTGCTGTGTTTGGGCTGTGTTTGTGCAGACAAACCACAAAGCTGCATGGCTGGGCGGCAAAACGGCACCAGGCATCAGGACTGGTATTACCCTGTCTGCAGAGGCTGAAACAAGAAGCTGCAGACTTGTTTAGTTTCCCCTCTGTCAGCCAGTGGAAGATTTCTGCTGGATCAGTGGGGTTAGTGGTCCGGAGAGGAGATAGTTCTATGTGTTCCTGCAGTGTGTGTAAGTGTGTGCAGCTGAACACACAATGCTGTCATCGTGTGTGTTTAGTACACTACGTTATTTGGGTACTTTACGCTTTGCCTCCAAATCCTCTGACATCTCTCTGTTTGGACCCTCTCTTGTTGGTGTATTAAAACACCTGAGCTGCGTAATTTACCATTTGTGTTTTCTATGAATCACAAACTAAAGGAATCTTTAGGCCTTTTTAAAGCAAAAATCTGCGTTTCTACTGTCGTGTTAATGAAATGACTGCACACTTTCTCTAAATCAGACCGATATAAGTAGAGTAATAGAGGCTGTGGTATCCATGTATATGTTTTGATCTAACGTTAATATGAGATTTAAACTATGTTACTTTAAAGTAATTTGTGACATTAAGATGTTCAGACAATATTTCCATCAGTGTCCATTTTTAGTACTAATCCTTTCATCCGATGAATTTATATTTGACTAAAACACTTCGAAAGAAACCAAATGATGCTGATGTAACACAAGTTCACCAGAGTTTAAGTTAATAAGTATTCATACATATTTATTTGGTTTTAAGTTGTCCCCCTCCAAAAAAGAAAAAAAAACAAATGCCATAAAAACACAGCCACAGTTTTTAAACACCAGCGTGATTATTTCCCTTGTGATTATGTGCAGGGTCAGCCATATTTATAGATTTTAAATGAAATGTTACCACTGTTTTTATTGTGGATATCATTCATACTTACCAGCCTCAGTGTCATAACTTGTGTTTTTTTTTTAGCTCAAGTATGTGACCATACATTTCTACATGTCTGCCAGTCTGTCTGTGCCAGTCTCATTACAGCTCCCCAGCCTCTCCTCACAGCGTCTCAGGGGGCTGCATTTTAAAGACGCCCATCAGAGGCGTGCAGAGGAAGAGGAAGTCCCCACTGTAAACACAAAATACTTTGAAATTGTTCAAAAAGCCGAAACCAATTGACCTAACAATCCTTGACCCTTCTCAGAAAAGTCCCTTTGGCTCTTTGTACGATACATTTGTTTTCATGTGAGGATGTATTGCATTTTAACAACGGTAAATTAGAACGTCCAGAGTTTGTAAGAGTGTATTTGATGGGCATTTCGGCCATACCATATTGGTTCTATTTAAATGAAAAGGATGATGATCTGAGTAAGCTCTACTACTACTACTTACACTCTTAACAGATCATTTCAAATATTAAGTATCAGAGGTTACTTAATTGTTTAACGATTTTTTAACAACTCTTAACGCTTGTTAAGATTATTGGAGCAAATGATGTAACCTCAGTCAGTAGAGCAGGCGCACCATATACAGAGGCTACAGTCCTTGACACATTGTTCCACAGGTCCGACTCCTGGCCTCGGGCCTTTCATGCATGTCATCTGTATCTCTGTCATTCCCATTTCCTGGCTCTTTTCAGCTATCCTATCTGTACAGGCACAGCGCAATTAAACACAATCAAAGAAAAGCCTCTTTTGCAAAGCATTTTTGAAACTGGAGAACAACTTCAGATACTGGCAGAGAAGGGTGGCCTTATTTCTTGAGGCACTGATGCATGTTGGAAAGAGGATTCCTCCTGAACAGTGAAACAACTGACAGTCAGGTCCTCACTCAAATGATGTTAGAGAGGGTTTTAAATCTACAGAAAACACCAGATACACATGTGTCAAGGTAGGACATTATTGTTGGTCTAGTGAAAGCAAAATCTGTGCAGGCCATGGCAGAAACTAGCCCTGCAGTTCAGGAGGTGCAGAAGTGATGACTGGGCTTTGTGATTACAGGAAAGTTGTGAGTGAATATTAGCAAACGCCATGCAGCCCTCTGGTCTGTTTAAAGACCCAGCACTGGCTGCTTGGAGCAATGGATTAATACTTTTGCCGCTGTGCCAACCTACCTGTCACCAATTGTTGCTCCTGGCCTGTAGTCTAAGCTTGGAGACTGTAGTTATGCCAGAGCTGCAGGTAGACCCACCATGGAGAGCTCTATCTACTCCTTTTTTTTGTGCCCAGGAGACTCAGCATGGGAGGAGAGAGGAAGAGGAAGAAAACGCCAAGAGGAGGAGGAGGACAGGCTGAGCCCAGCTGTTGGCTCATTTACCAAAGTCCCCCCCTCCCTCCTTTTCTCCCTTTGGCTTAAATGCTTTTTTTAAGGAACACGTGTGTTGCAGTACAAACATGCACGAGGGTACACACACACACACACCACACACACCACACACACACCACACACACAGAGTATTTCAACCTGTTTCTGTGCTGTCCCTCTGTCTGACAGGCGAACAAAGACCCGCTGTTTCTGACGGGGGTGACCTTCCCTTCAGAGTATCCTGCCAGCCCGGAGACACTAGTCAAGCTGACTGTGTATGATGCAAAGGACAAGAGCCAGGAATCTGTGAGTAAACAGTTATTGTGTTTCCCTGTCTATGTGTATGTCTGCATGAGGTTTGTGAGCGAGAAAGTTAATGATGAGATTGTGTTCAAAGCCGGTTGTGAAGCAGTTGTCTTTGAAGTTTTGGCTTTGCAGCAGTGAGCTTTAAACTTTACAGGGGAAGAACATGAAAAGCTAAGAGAAATATGCAGCGGCATCTCATTATGTTTAAATGTATCCTACAGATTCGGAGGTGCAAAGAGTTGAATGCTTGGCTGGCAGTAAACAAGGCACTGTCCTTGTTGTCACTTATTTTAAGTTATTCTCAGAACAAGACCTTTGCTTTGAGTCTTGTCAGAATCCTGAATGGGCCGTGCCCTCTGATTCAGACATCTTAAACAGGACTCTATAACATGCTCCTCAGTAAGGGTGTGAGCATGATCTCAATCAAGAAACCCACTCACCCAATGCTGCCAAAATCTTAATCTGGCATAACTTGCAATTAAACAATCATGAGCTTTACGATGAGTGAGGACTCCATTATAGCAGTGGAGAGTATGTGCAAATGATTATCTAGTGGCTCAAAGCCAGCAGTAGCACAAGCATGGTTGCTTTTTCATTTTGTCTGGCATAAGTATTTTTTTATGCACTTACAGTAAGACTGTGTCTAATGCTGGGCTTCATGATTTAGTTAAACATCACTTCAATATGTAGACTTATTTTACTGTTAAACCTGAATGATAAAAACCTGCACCTACTGCAGACAATATTCCCCTCAGAGAAGTGGGCCTGTACTTGTGTCCCCTGGTAACAAAAGGAAAAGCAGATTTTAGGTTAATAGAAAGTCCACCTGCTGATAACACATTCATCCAACTTGTAATTTATTTATCTAACACAGCGCTGTGCCAGGATAGACTGGTTTGCCAAAAATGTGATCTGAAAACACTCTCCAGCGTTTGCTGCTTATTTGCATTTAATCAACAAACTAAAGGACTAAGGGTTGAAATTTGTAAAATTTCATGTGATCTTATGATTTATAAGCCACCTATCTTTGCAGTGTGAGAGCAGTGCATGCAGGAAAAACTGACCTCTGACCTCTGTTCCTTTTCAAACGTAAAGAAAAACATGGCAAAAATGCGAAAGACAAATTCCCTACATTAGTCTGTTTTTACTTAAATGTGCGTTGCATCATGTAGCACACTAGTTGGTTTTTAAATAGTGATATAAACTTGTGTGTCTGCTCTGTAGTTATTTACCTCTGTGAATATAGCCTTGCAACATAATCCCAGATGAAATTAGCTTGGAATGGGAACACAATGGTTTATTCTGAGGTGTGTTTTGAATATTCATGTTGAACAACACCCATGTGAGCCAAACGCTGTGTAAACTCTGTTCATTGCCCGCCCCCATCCTGGGAGTATTTCTTGTGCTCTGTATGGAGATGCCACTAGAGGTTTAACTGAACACTAAACACACAACAAGAAGCCCAGCAGCAAATACAAAGATGTTTCCCTCAGAACTGGTGAAATATTCACCACTAAATTCAACTTATTGAGGATGACTTTATTATAAGAGGCAACTTTTGCAGGTAGCTGCTCCCTAGTGGCATTCGTATGCACACTGGGTAATATTTTATTTTATAAGTTACTTTAGAATTTAGAATTTTTTTAAATGTCGTCCATCCTGTGCCTCACTATCTGGCTCTCTCTGAGTTATATTTCTCAGTAGCTCCTGTCAGTCTGTCAGGGCCATCACTGATAGACAACCACAGCATTTCACTCTAGCCCGGCTTTTAGAGCTTAAGGCTGAACCAACAGCCAACCAGGACAGGTGCTGTCGAGCCTTCTTCACTCATTGCCACCCATAGCTGTCAAAGAAGAAGTTTTCAAACGAGCTACATCACAACTTTCTGTGACCGTTAAAAAAAAAAAAAAAAGAAGGCATATCAAGACATTTTTTTTTCTGCCATTTTAAAACACTGCACATAATTCCCTCTCTGTTTCTCCAGGTAGACATCATGCAGTGACTGTTCAATTCTTGAGAATCATATTTTCTTTTGTTATTTTCTCAGGCACCAGTTCTAACACGCTGTGGTTGGCTATTAGATTGCCGTCTCTGCTCGGCCAGGCACAGTGCTCTTGTCTGGCTCTCATTAGAGACTCCTCAAGTGACACATGCATGACCCAGAACATGAGCTGGCACAATGCGTCAGCCCCAATCTGTTTAAAAGAGTCAGATCGGGAATCACTCAACCAGGCCTCAGTCATTTAATATTGCCTTTTATTTGAGAGAGAGAGAGAGAGAGAGGCTGCATTGAGGCAAATTTACTTTGTTTGCGTGTGTGAGCTGTCAAAACTTTTACATATCACTCTTGGCTCCAGCAGCAGATGTTGTGCCACGAGCTGATTCGCTGCAATGGAAAGCAGACAGCACACATGGTAACCACTGAATATGTATTAAAATGTTTTTACAAATTGGCCGTTTTGTCTGATACACCACAGTGACAATTTAGCATAAGAGTTCTGGAGTGGAAATAAGATGGGAGGAAATTTTAACATGAGGGGGAGGGAACTGATGGAGCGAGGTTTATAGATGACTGCTTTAACATTCGTGGAGAATTTCATAGGCGGATGATTTCCCTCCGCCTTGGGCATCCCATTTAGATATTCCAAGATGACACTGGCTGCTTGGTCATGAATATTTGAGAGCACGCACAGGGGCTGAGAGGACGAGGAAGTGAGAGAGTGGAGGTGTGAGAAGGAGTACGACAGGGTAAGATATCTCTCAGGTGTAAGTGATCCCACCCTCAAGCCCTGCTTGTCAAAGGATGACAGGCTAGCCTTACTTTGTCACTCATGTCTTACCTGCAACTGCACTTTTGAATGATTCCCAGGGGCAGTTAATACCCTTTCAGCTTGCATTGTGATCACTGAATAAAGAAGAATTACCTCTGGCTAAAAAGAGATCTCTTCATGGAAAGCAACTCTATCAAAGGCTCAGCCAAATCTGTGATCATTATGACTTCAACAAAGATTCTCTTTGAAGTATAAATCATTCTTCACGAGCATTGTTCTAGACCGTATTTGTTATGTTATTAAGAGAGACCAAAAAATGTATTCAGAAATTAGCAAACATTTGGCAAGAGAAAAAACAGGCAGAAACCTTGAGCAGAACCTGAGTGAACAACTAGCTGTTGCAACGAGGGAGGTGGGATCGAAGGAGAGAAAGAAAGAGAGAGAGAGACGGATAAAGACATAATCAAAAAGACAAAAAGGGGGATAGAGGTGCATGGAGACAGACAGACAGACAGTCACAGACAGTCGGACTTTAAGGCAGACAGAGACAGGCACACAAAGGGAGAAAAATAGATGGACAAACGTTCAGACAAAACTGCAGACAGATAAACATCCAGGCAACCAATCTGACTAACAGAGGGACACAAATACAGGCAGACAGACAGACAGATAGGCGGACAGAGATGTACACCCAGCAACAAAAATTACTTCAGACAATAGTAGCAATGCAAATATAATAGTAGTTAACCATGACTAATGAAACAGTAAGTATTACTAATTATAATATTAGTAGCAGTTGGAGGTTCCTGGCAGTAGGCAGTCTGCAACAAGGATCAACAGGAACCTGGGAGACTTCAGCACTAAAACTCCCAGGAAGGTATAAAGTGAGTAGCATGCAATAATGGGACATGAATGCATACAGATGGAGAGAGAGAGAAGAAGAGAGAGGAGGAGGAGTAGTAGATGATGGAGCCAGAAAAACAGTTAAAGGCTCCTGGATAAAGTCTGAGTAGCCAGTCATTATCTTCAAAATTCATCAGGAATCGGCAAGGCTCATAAAAGTGATAAATAGAGAATCTTTACTTAAACGCATACCAAGGAGGCAAATTAGGTTATGAATGGGTGCTGGATGCATCAGATTTGTGCTCTCTTACCTCAGTGAAGAGGGCTGAAGACACCCCACTAATGACAGACCTGTGGTTTGTTGTCAGTGCAGACCTATTACTGAGTGTTCTTGTGGTATAAAGGGAGAGGAAAGCTGCCCCTGGAAAAGCTCTTCTCTCTAATCACAGCCTCATTTATCCTGCCTTTGCTTTCTGCAATCTGGGATGAACGCGTAACGCAGTTTTCCGTTTGCATTCCTATTACTGGCCATGGTTCGGAATTTAGATTGCTTTCTGTGCTGTGCCGTGTACTGTGACAAACAAAAGACCTCATCTGAGGAAGCACAGAAATGGCACATGTCCGGCCATTTCCATAAAGCTGCAATAAAATGTATTCAATCAAATAAAACACAAGCAGAGGGGGTTTTACTGTGCGACTATAATGGCCATTTTATCCTCTAGCTGCCACAAGCAACCTGATGAACACACACAAATACACATGTTCACAAATACACACACGATCTGCACTAAAAGGAGAGAGCAAGGCATCTTTGATTCAGGGGGCAATGGAGAGCGACGTGATCAAAATCCCATCTCTAACCGCAGACTTCTTTGCCACAAACACAGCAACACACACACACACACACACACACACACACACACACACACACAGACACACACCCACACACAATCTGAGAAAATTGGATAGGGGTTTGCACAGAGGAGTACCTAGAGTAGGTAGTATGAGGTATTGTGTGACTTTATTCAGTGGCTCCCCCAATTTTTAACTCTTACCTGTTGAAAACTAGTCTTTGAGAAATGGAAATCATTAATGTTGTCTCACTGGAATCAGGAAGAGGAGGACACCGCTTCACTCCAGGTGTTAGAACCCATTGGAGCATTTATTATGAGTAAATAATAATACAAAGAGATCCCAAGCAAGAAACCAAGGGGGCCGTTAAAGCCCTGTGCTAAGAATAACCATCACATACATGCAGTGTATAAGGGAGCCTTCACCAAACTGTCTGTTAGCCTGCAAATATCATTTTGAATGTTGCACTAGCTCAGTTAACATTTCATTAAACTTCCACTTATGAAATGATCAATTCATTTTAATGTTAAAAAGAAAACTAAATAGACTATTTCAATGGTTTTCCGCATTAAACTGTATAACAGTTGTGTAGGTGTCAATTCTACCATACAATGGTGCATTTTGTGCTGGTCGCAGAATCTCACATTCTGCTGTCTACCTGATTTAAGAAGTGTTTGACTGGCAGATATTAGCCACATCTCAGGAGGCAGTGTGAGCAGCCACTGTTCCACGGTGAATTGTCGCTCCAATTATGAACTGCTGAAGTATGGAGAATCCCAGCCCCAGTTAATCCTGCCCTGTCAATAATCATGATGTGTAAAAGGCGGTGACTTGACATATTTCTGGCATAGCCACTTGCTTTTAGCTGGATGAGTGTCAATGTGGTGGGAATTTTCTGTAAGTGCACGAGTTTACTGCCAGAAAAAGCTTGGGGTAGGTGGGGGTCGGGGTGGGGGGGGGTGGGGGGGGTAATAGTATTTACAGGGAGGTGGGTCTGGAAGCATGGGCATTGGAAAAGAGGAAACCGTGAGAGAGAGAGCTGGAGGACCAACACACACACACACACACACACACACACACACACACACACACACACACACACACACACACACACACACACACACACACACTTACTCACACACACTTTGACAAGAAGCAATCTCAGAGATATCCAAGAAAGGTCTTGGTAGTGATTGGGTGGACAGCTGAGCAGTGATAACATACGTGAGTAACAGTCCTCAGATAAGGACTGTCTCTTGTCTGAAGGCCACTTTACCTCTCTCACCATCATTGTGCCAATGTCAGCCAATGTCACAAGTGCTGAAAAGTACTGCTGTTCAAGTCTGCAATACTAAAATTTGTCAAACTAGCGACATCTCTCTGTTCCTCGCTCGCTGCCAGACTTGCCAGGCCGAAAGTGTGAGAGATTTTAATGATGCTGCTACCATAGCTCTGAGCAGCATGAAACCATTCTCCTCTATTTTAAGATTAGATCTACTACTCAAATGGATGCATGCCATGCCAATGGAGGCATACTTTCTTGTCCAATTAGAATAATGTCAACTCAAAATGTCAGAACAGTCAATACATAAAAGTTTTTTTTATTAATTATTAATTAATTAAGGTATGTTATTGTGTTGTTTCCTGGAAAAATACAGATTTATTCAGAACCTCTTTATTTCATTGCCTTTTTTTAATCTCTGTTTACAGATTCTACACAAACTGAACAATTTTTTGTTGTGGTTTCTGTTCAGAGCTGTCCAATCTTTGGTTTATGTGTTGTTTTTTTTTTGTGTTTATGCACAAAAACACTACAATTCATTAATGTCAGTAAGCTAACGACCAGCATTTAGTCCGATCGGACACAGGTGCTGACAGGCAGTGCACAGATTTATTTTTTTATTTAGATATATTGTCATCATCCTCAGCAACATCAACAGCTTCTTGTGAGACTTCTGATCACTATCAACAACACCCTAAATACCATCACTGTCATAATTTTCATCAGCATCAAAAGCATCATCGTCATCATTATTAGTCCCATCATGTCATTAAGTGATTACCTCCAGTTAAACTGAGACTCCCCACAAACAGATGAACAGGCGCTCCTCCGTGGGATGTAATGAACCCAGAAGGGACAGCAGTAATTTTGCAGACATATACAGAGGAATGGAGTGCATTTCGCTTTCGCCTCTGATCAGAGCACACGATCGCTTCTCCAGTTGCTAATTGGACTATAAACAATGCAGTGCGCTTTGAGAGGAGGTCTTGGTTGGAACATGCATTGATTTTAACCAGCTTACGTACAGTGTGATCTGTTAGTAATTATTTTTTTCACAATCAGTGACTATCTCTCACTCGCAAATGGACTCCACTTAAAGTCCACTTAAATAGTGCTTTTCTACCTTAACGGACAAAGTGCTTTCCAATTTGCTTCTCATTCACCCATTCACAGACAGTCAGCAGGAGCGACCTCAGCTTCACTTGTCCTCCTGAAGAGCTGGAATCAGCTGGCTCTTAAGCTCTGCCATGTTAGCCACAGCCAGCTATGAACATCTAAACTAATGGACACTAAGAATCTCAATCAGTGCATTTGGGTGTTTAAGGGTCTTCATCCTGCTCTGTAAAGTGATTACACCAGCAGCTTTCTTTTGATTAACAATACAGGGGAAACAATCTTATGGAAGCGATTAGTGATCAGAATTCAAATGATAAAGCTAATTTGAAAATTCAAATGCATTAACAGAAATGCTTTTCAATTTTCAGAATATGGGTGTATTATTTGACTCAAAAATAAAATGATGACTCATTTATTTAATTTGAATTTTAGTTTTCAACTTCAAAAATGCACATTTTTTGACTAAATTAAAATGAGGAAGAAAATTACATTTGCTTTATCATTTTCAAAAAATGCCCCGCTAAATCTGTATCATAATTCAAATGAAAAAGCTAATTTTAAAATGAAAATACAATAACAGAAACACATTTTAATTTTCAGAATATAGGAGCATTATTTGACCTATATTTAAAATGAATATTCAGTCATCCAATTTGCATTATACTTTTACTCTCTATGTATGCATATTGTATGACATAATTCAAATGAAAACAAAAAGGTCTTTGTCTATTCGTTTTCAAAACTTGCCGTGCTAAAAAGTGATCATAATTCAAAGCAACTCGAAAACGAAATGGCAAAGTGGACGGCGCAGGAAAGTGACGTCAGACTCCAGCTCCCAGGCAGGTGAACATAATATTTACAGTCTATGAGACGAGCGCTGTACGATGGGTGGCGGGGTGAATCTTTAACACTAGGGCAGACTTTAGTTCACACTGTGATACAGGTGGTGATCGGAATGTTTTTTTCAGCGCACACTGAACTTTCAGCGAGCATGAAGCAGCAGCTTTATAACCCGAGCTGCCAAGTCTCCCGCGTGACACCATGCCCACTATCTCTGACCGTGAGAGTCACTCAGCATCTGCACGCCGTGAAATTCACACAGACGTCTCCTAAGACCGGTTTATTGATAGATTATAGATCACTGTCTTCTCTGCTTAACTTAGTTACATTAAAAAAGATTATCGATTGAATTTTCTGTTTCAAATAATCTCTCCAGCTCTGTACACAAAGCTTCTCTCATCCTCTGTGCATAATGGCACACACTCTCCCTCTCGACCGACTGCATGAGCTCTCTCTCCCTTTCAGAGATTGTTTTGTAGTTATTAAAAGAATAATCAACTACAACGCTAAAATTGAATCAAAATCAGGGCAACAACTAGTTTGGAGCTTGTACCAGCGTTAAAGATTCACCCCGCCACTCATCGTAGTGCGCATTCTACCCGCTCGTCTCAGACTGTAAATATTACGTTCACCTGCCTGGGAGCAGGAGTCTGATGTCACTTTCCTGCGCCGTCCACTTTGCCATTTCGTTTTCGAGTTGGTTTGAATTATGATCACTTTTTAGCACGGCAAGTTTGAAAACGAAAAGCCAAAGACTTTTTAGTTTTCATTTGAATTATGTCATACAATATGCATACATAGAGAGTAAAAGTGTAATGCCACATTATATAATTCTGTATAATAATTCTAGAATAAGTGGGTCAAAGATAGATTCATGCTTAAGGATGTTAGCGTGTGCGAAATGAATTCTCCTGAAAAATTCAGTGAAAAGTCTGTGACTGTCTGCAGAGGTGTGACTCTACCAGTCACAACAGAGAGGAATGAGCCGCATAAATGATGACAGCTTTGACGTTTGTCAATCAAGACATTGACAAGCGAGCGCATGGAGAGGGAACAATCATAACAGTGGGAACTTGAGGGGTGGCTACTGGCATCGCTGCGTGTGGGGGCGTATGGAGGGGTGATTGTGTATGAGAAAATACAGCTACAGAATGATGTGTCGTAACACCCTAACTTTCTATGCTGCAACCTCAGTGGTTATGATATGATATACTGTGTACAGAAGTTTTGCCATTCTCCCATTCGGCCCCCATTCCAGCCAGCCTTAAATTATGCTCATTTATGTGCATTTAATTTCACATTCCAGCCAGGCAGGCAACAAAGAGTGAATTTGATGGATTGCCCTATTACGCTTCTGTGAACCTCCAGTTGCCTCTCTAAATCCTCTCATTGCCTCTCTTTTATCCGCCCTGTACCCATCAGGCATTGCAGAGTGTCTTTGGAAACACTTTTTCATAAATTCACATTGATTTCAACTTATTTCTCTAATTTGAAATGTCTGTGCTTTGACAGCCATGCTTATTATTCACTTGATTACTGAGCCTCTGATTTTGTTTTTTAACATTTCTCCTATAAACTGTCACTGGTGGCCCCAGCATTTCATGCCCCATTAAGAGCTAAAGTGATACAATAAAACATCAGGCTAGATAGGATAGAGCACATTTTTTTTTGCATTGTATAATAATTGAAAATGCTTTTACTTTGGCTGCAATAAAACACCTCTAGATGGGAAATTTGCTTTAAGTGCTAGAGCCACATCACAACAACAATAAAGGACTTGTTATGGATTAGTAGGCAGTAGTGACATGGAAAATGAATGTATAATATGCTGATATTAGAGGATATTAAAGTTTGGCTTGTATGTGAACATAGCCTGCAAATCAAGCTCATCATTAAAGCAACCATGGCAGCTTTTAATATTATAGCTCCTGAAAATATACTTCATGGCAGAACTCCAAAACCTGAATGGGGTTTGCCTTTTAGAAGTCTGATACATTTGGCAGGTCATAATGAATTATAATGGTTCTTTAACATGAAATTACGCACAGACAAGGCACGATTGCATTCAAAGCTTTAAAAGAACAGCTCTGCCTGCCTTTTCTTATTAAAACCGAAATCCTGTGAAGTTGAGCACACTTGTAAAACGTGTTGGAGCCAGACAGATGACAATTGAGGGAGATTAATGGTCCCTGACCCCAGAGAATAGAAAGTTTAAACAGACTAGTGCTATTTTTTTGACAACTGAGCGCTCAGTCAGCCATGTCAGGTTAACACTACACATGTCTCACATGGCATCTGAAAGACCCCATGAACGGGCTGTTAACAGCGTTACATATCAGGCTGAGGGAATGTGTTAGAAAACATTCCTGTCTCTATTCAAAGCCTCTCCTGCAGTAATGATACCACTTTCATCGAATGACAGTACTTCAAACTTCTGTTTACTGTAGGAAAGCAGCAGATAATGACTTTGTTTTCCCACATTCGCCCCCCCCCTCCCCCCCTCTGTGTTGACATACTCTTCAATAAAGTGACTTGTGCCAATGAATTTATACTGTTGTTGGAAATTAAGTGCACTCGAGGTTTTTTGTTGTGAGGCAGTATGCAGTCATTTGTGAAAATAGTTGTTGGAATAGTGCACGCTCATTAAAGGCAACCAACTAAATCTAAGCAGTGAAGCTAATTACTTATAAAAACTGCTGAGCAGATGTCTGCCCCTGCTGCCATGAGGAGACGCCCTTCTTTTCCAGGGCAAAACCACACCGTAACACGAGAAGAGTTCACAGTTTATGTCTAAAAGAAGTATGACAGGAAAGCTTTATTAGAGACGATGAGATCAGTGCCAATAAATCACTGGTTTTTCATTAGTATTTACAGTGGTTCATATTGTGACCATGAAGAAATCACAATGCATTTAAAAATGATTACACAATCATGTACAATCACTCTGTGTTCTTTATACATGCACACGACATAGAATAAAACAACATGAATTGTAGTTTTTATATGTACACATAAATGCATAGTTGAACATTAAAACACTGTCCGTAGACATATTTTTAGGCAACAAAATATAAAAAGCTTGCAGAAAATTTGGAGTGACACAAACAAACAAAAAATGCATTCTTTTTTTGGAAATATTTCTTTCCATTGTTGAGCAGCTTCTTTGCTTAGCTAAGCATTATATTTGAAATCAATCAGCACAGGGGGAACTTAAGCATCTACTCAAAACTGCAGTTCCATAAGTGGCCACTTTGTGCTGTCTCCAAACAGGTCAACCACTATGGAAGCCCATGTCAAAATGTCCAACTTTGCAGAATTACTGTTATTGATTATTATTTTAAAAACCCAGTACAAAAGAAGGATTTGGGTCCTTATGGGTCATGAAAACTGTACAGGATCAATTTTCACATTACTAAGCCCCTAAATAATGGTAAATCTTAATTAATAATAATAGTAGACTTTATTTGGCATGGACATCACAGATACATTGGACGAACCAGATGCATTGTTTAAGTGTTTTAGCAAGCATGCTAGTTCTCAACACCTGTCCACAGGAGGCTTTTGAACAGAAAACAATTAAGATAGGGAGAAAAGCGATAAACAGAGAAAACAAGAATGGGAGAATAAATAAATAGAACTGTAGAGCAAAGGCAGCATGATCAAACAATAACCCAGTCAGAAGCTATTCATGTGAGCACTGTTGTTTTGATTTTAGCCATTGTTTAAAGGGTTGAGGGGGGGGGGGGGCTGCTTTTGGTGACAGGTTTGATTGTTTCCTGTCTGCTTGCTGTCCCCTTAACTAATAGATGTTGCTTAACTTGACCCTCTGGTGTCCAAACTCAAATCTAAATATGGGAACAATTGGCTCCAAAGAACCAAAACTGTATATTCAAAAATACCCAATTACCAAACATGAGTAGTCAAAATGGTATTCCAAAAACCCTTAAAAGTGACATTAAGTTGGCTTCATCCTCTTCTTATTGTAGTCTATGCTTCATATTCATATTTGCTGTTCAGACTTCAGAGAGTGGCATCAATTGTATCATGTCACCCTCAGTGTAAAAGGGTAACAAGTGATTAGAATTGCTACTGTGGATACAATTGGCACTCTCAAGAGTCAGCTACGCATCGGGGCATTTTAACTTAAAAGGAACAGAAAAACTAAAACTACTTTCGCTGAGATTTCCTCAAGGCGGTTGTTCTGACAAACCTATGGACATGTGCAATACACCTTCAGGACTAGTTCTCACACACACCATTACAGTGAATGTAACTCACTCTGTGTTCTGTCATCATGCAGCAGGTAACCACTTGATGCTGAAGTGCACTTTTCTACAAAACCTCCTTTTTTTTTTTTTTGTCGTAACCTCTCTGAAACCTCCTCCCGCTATAATCCCACTCCAATCTCTTCAAGGTGGGGTATTGTCCGGATCAATTCCATAATGCATTATTCATTTTAAGAATTTAATCAAATATCTCCTCCACCAATCAGCCCGACCCCATACCTCCCCGACCCCCCTCTCCTCTCTACCCATCATATCACTGATTGTTAGTGTCACCTGCAATAGCAGATTATCAGCCAAATGAATTACTGGGTCACAGGTGAATTAGACGCCTGGCTGACTGTAATCTTTTTTTCTTCTCCGGAAAAGTAGCTTAGTGTAAGTTAGGTTTTTTTCTCTCTCTTTTTTTGTCGAGAGAGAGCGCGGAAAAGTGCTTGAGAAAATCCCCTTTCTGCCTGGCTTCCTGCGGGTTTCTGCAGTGTAATGGTTTCCTTTGAGAGGCACTGGTGGAAAGTGCTGATGCTTGTTGGCTTGTGTATATATATATGTGTGTGTGTAAGTGTAAGTGTGTAAAGGCAGCTATTTTCCATGGCTAACTGAGCCACTGATGAGCTTGCCAGCCAGACCAGGCCCTTCTACAGTGTGTGTTTTTGTGTTTCTGCACATGTGTAAGCCTTTGGGAAAGCTGCATTCATAGCCGTGTGAGTATGTGTGCCAGAACACTGAATAGCCGTGCTGGGTTTGTGCAATTAAAACCCCACAGTTGGTCAATTGAGATATATTTAAAACAGAGTTTGATGACAGTAATTCATAACTTTCCCCTCCTGTGTGTGTAAACATGAAATATATCACTGCCGGAATAGCCGTTTTCCTTCATACAGTAGTTTGTTGATTATAATAATGTCACGTAGCTTTTCTCCTCCTCTCTCACCCAGGAGGACTCAGAAGCAAATGAGTGTGGGGCAGAAGGGGTAGCTGTCGCTGCTTTGTTGTTTTGTTCTGTTAGTGCAGATGGAATGATATGATAATTAGAAAACAGCCGACATTGCTTCCCCTTTGCACACCAAAAGAGGGAGGGACTCCTTTTAAACATCTCAAAGAGGCCTTTTTTCCCCTCCCCAGGAAATACAATTTTATTTGTTTTTTTCATATCTCTTTTTTTGAAGAATCTTATGCGCTATTCATGAGTGTACACAACAACAACAAAACATTGTGAATCTAACCATCTGCTACCTCCTAGCCACCAAGGACAAATTCTACTTTCACAGAAGCAGTATATTTAGTTCAAAAGGCTCTTTTGTTGATGTTGTTCCACATCAACTGGCAAATATGTCATTTAGGCAACTAATATGTCTGCATTGTTGGAAAGAACAAAAATAGCCAGCGGCTGTTGCACTTCTCCAACTCCTTCCTGCATCTTGTTGTTCTGAAAGTCAAAGTGGTTTGAGCTTACTGAGACCGAAGCCTCTGTATGGATTCGGCTTTAAGTTATCCAACTGTAAAAAAAAAGGGACAAGAGCTTTTTTCATCATAAGATCCAGCGTCCTGACAGAGCTTTCTCAGATCCTGTTTGCGGCTCACCTCTTGCACCATGAGCTACACATACACAGTCACACCTGACACTGGGTCCTGTGGCTTTTCAGTGGGGGGTTGCGTATGTATCACTGTGCAAAGGATGTCAACCTTAGTGAAAGTAACACATTTGAAGATGCACAGAGATCAAGTTAAAATATTTTCAAAAAAAACACTTTCTTCTCTGTAGTATTTATCTAAAGTGAAAGTAATAACTGGGACTACATCACTAGCAGCCTTTGGAGAAAAGGCGCTGGAATAAATGTCCACCTACACAGAGATTCGATACCATCCCTCTACTCTAACTTGTGAAAGTATTGTTGAAAGTCCACACGATTAGGATGTAAATGTCTTACAAAAACGCTCCCAGGTGCGTAGCCTCGCCAGTGCTCTTTGTGAGCCGACATGTATGTCCCACATGGCTGCAGTGCTCAGCAGATTCAGCTGTACAGTAAAAGTCATTGAGGAGCAGACTCTCTCCGAGATATTACGGGGCATCAATCCCTGTCTGTCTGCCTGCCTCGGCTGTTAACCACCTCTGGGCTGCACCATTGATCTCCGTAATTGTCTCCCACTCTTCAAAGGGAGCTGAGAGTTGGTTTGATCCGAGCTGTTTACTTTCACAGCCCCTATAGCCCCACTCTTTGAAGAGGAGAGCTATCAACCACTTCAGGCATGAGCTAGCATATTAGAGTACTATTACCGTGCATGTGTTTGTGTGTGTGTGTGTGTGTGTGTGGAAGAGAGAGACAGAGAAAGTAAGCAAAGTAGGGGAAGAGACCCAGCATAGCCTGTAGCCTCACAGGCCTGGGGGTTAGCTAGCAGCTTTCTAATGTTGCATAAGAGCATGGCACATTCCCTGTTTTCTCCTCCCTGATATGTATAAAGACATTACAACACCGAGCAGTGTTGTACCACTGCTGTGCACAAAGCTGTAGTTTGTCTGATGAATGTTTTTCCTGCTGCCAACCACTAACAACTTCATACAACGCCACAAGCAAGATAGCTGAGACGATTTGACAAACAGGATGTAACACTTTGCAACATGCTTGCGGATGATAAATTGATAAAGTGCATCCTCCGCTCACACTGTGTGCTACTTTGTGCCATTGCAGAATGTGTGTGCTTGAACTTTAGCCGTAGAGTCACAGAAGGGGAAGTTGCTAACCACAGCCCCTCCATCTGCTACTCGTTGTAGTTGAATGGCCATTGACTCAAGCCTTACATCAAGTTTAACCAATTGTTGACAGTTCGTCCCAAAGTAAGGATATTGATTGAACTGCATAAATAAATATTTTGGGGGCATCATAAAATGGAATGATTCACAGTCACAGAATGTAAAGATTCAAAGTCACATTTTGCTGCAGTATAGAATAATAATAAACAATGATAATAAACCTATAATGCATTATATAGCACAAACACAAGACAAGCTGCCTGCTAACAAGAATGCTAAAAGTAAATGATGATGATAATAATTCTAATAATTAGATATCATCATCATCATCATTACTATCATCTCAATCATCATCATGATAATAAGTTCATAAGTTAATTGACATGTGACCATGTGCCACTCAAAAAAGTTAATTGCGTTACATTGTTTGATACCAAACTTGCCAGAACAACCTCAGTGTTTAACATTTTCCCTTTTCTTTTTCGGTGCTCTGAACCTTAATTTGGAGATTGCTGAGTGGTTTAATTTAGGTTATTCAATAACCTTAAGAGAGGCTAATACACGCTAATAAGCCAGCTAAGAAACTAATAGGGAACAGTCTTGAGATATTATGTTAAGGTTGCATTAACAGTCGCTGTATTCATTCAGTCCAGCAAACGTAACACATAGTTGTTAACGGTTTACTCGGCCTGAGAGTCTTAAGGGGATAATTAGGGGCAAGCCTTGCTTGATAGCAGCATGCAGTACAAAGCACATTTTAACTGTATGATCATATGGATCTTTTTTGTTTTGCTGACAGAAACTTAAAAAGGGGTCGATTTAAAAAAATAAAATGCAACTCTCTCAAAACAGCCGTGACTTTGCTGTGCTGTAATTTCAATACAGCACTCGTGTCAATAGAAGGAATCTGAATGGGCCCGCTCAGTCTTTGGACCTGCAACCAAGTCATGTTTACAGACTGTGAGTGAAGGAGCCTTGATTTTTATCACCTCCTCTGCAGTGAGGTTAGCCGTTAAAGTTTATGGACCAAATAAGAGAGTGTAGGGGGAAGGCACAGTGAACCAAGGGCAGGCTGCATGTGCCAAAACTTTGGTTTTCTTTTTCCTCCTACCTGCAGCTTTGTCTGCAAGATGGATAGACATAGACTCAGGTATCTGATTTCCCATTTACTCAAGCACATCCTTATCATTTTAGCAGCCTTCTGTAGTACTTGGAGAGTTCTCTCAGACAAACTGTGGTTGTCTGATAGTTGGCCAAAACCAAGAAAGATGCAGCCAAAATGTGGCTGAATAAACACAAGCAGCGATAGAGGGAGTGAGATTTTTAAAAACTAACAGACTGGTAGGGACGGCTTCTTGTTTGGGGGCATGCATTGACAAGCTGAAGAATGTATGAGAGCAGGTATTAACACTGAGCCTGTAGCACAGTTTTTTCCGACTCTCATCTTCCTTTGTGACAGACTCGCAGATACTGAGGAACCTTAAACTGTTTTTTTTTTTTTCTGGGAAAGAGGGATATTAGCTTGTCTACTGCTCTGCAACGTTTATCATACGTGGCTCTATAGATTTCCCTGTACTTACTGTGCTGCAGGAGGAGGAATCATTAAAGGAATTTCCTTCATCTCGCAGCAGTCAGCTTCCAGTGAGTATCTTCCTCTTAGGCTGAAAAAGTCCAGCTTCTTTTGAGAGTTTATGAAGTCTTTGAGTGTCGTGTAAAAATGTGAAGTTTTAGACACAGAGAGTGTGTCACTTTGAACTATTCTGAGAAGCAGGAGTATCACATTGGAGAAGATGTATTTTCACCTTCTACTACCAGACATTGCCACCAGTAGTAGCACACTGACAGAGAGCTGCATGCATGTTGTCTTTTTATCTCCTCTAGTTCAAGACATTTGCATGATTTTGTCGATGTGTCTGTACTAGCACACATGAATTGTGACTATATCTGATTGAAAAGCACATTTCACAGCCTCAGAGGACAAAATACCCAGTTTTGGCAAACTGCAGATACACAATGGTGTAAAAAATAGCACAGTAGAGAGACTGTGAAATTCATGCAGGGGAAAAATCTCCAGGCACCCAAAAAATACATAGAATTGATATTCAGTCAGTGCAACACCATCAAATACAGCACATTGGGCTTGGATAATGATTGCGTTTGTTTGTT
Source organism: Labrus bergylta (assembly GCF_963930695.1). Lineage (NCBI taxonomy): Eukaryota > Metazoa > Chordata > Actinopteri > Labriformes > Labridae > Labrus > Labrus bergylta. The sequence goes on from NC_089195.1 coordinate 23,903,938, forward strand.
ATTGTAGTTCGTATTCCATCACAGCCAGCCATTTTCCTCAAACAACTGACTAATTAAAGCAAAAGCATCAACTATTGACAAAACAGCACCGCTGTAGCTCTGATTCCAGCATCACACAGATATTAAAATATTGATTCAGCCTCTAATCAAGGCACAGTAATGCATGCCCTGTTGTTGTTCCATTATATTCCTCTTCATCAGTCAGTTTAGATATGGATTTTTCTTGAACCCTCGATGTGTTCACATGCTAACTTGCACGTGTCTGACTCAAAAGGAAGATAAGAATTATCAGAGGATTATGTGAGCTCCAAGTTAAGTCATGGAAAGCTGTGCCAATTAAGAGCTCACTTCTATGATTTTACACCCAATAATCTCACTTGAGTTGAAAAAAAAAAGATTAAGGTTAAGCTTTTGCTTTATCAAAAGCAGACCCAGAAGGCATTCATTTCTGCTGTTTCAGTCTCATGTTTGCAAGAAGAGTCATGGTGATTGTCTTACAGTAGGCGTGTTTGTTGCCTTTGATTCATTTCAAAAGTTATTCACAGGGAGACAAAAAATGGTACAAATGATTATTAATAAGGCATGTAATTGCCAAATAAAGCACTAGGGGAACACATCAAAGTATTTTCTATTTAAGTATAAATTAGTTTAATTACACTCAGATAAGTTTGCCTCACATTGCTTGGAGCGCACACACATACTGCCTTAGGACAAGCATATTAAGTAACATAAGAAGTTCACAGCATCTAAAACTTGTTTTGCTTATATCAAATGGAAAACTATTTTCTTGTAATGTGTTAGAAGAACCTGATGTATTTTCACCAATAAAAGACCATCCTGGCGGTAAGATACCGCATTTCCACTATCTGCTTTGAAAGAGAATATTGAAAGAGATAGACTTCAAACACAGTGAGACTTTTCCAAATAGAAAATTTTCCCAAACATAGTTTTAGTCCAAAGAGAAGATATTTTTTTCTTCTGAAACATTTTCTTTTAACATCCTAAAACAAGAAATACTTCCATGAAAGCAGGGTTGCTTGTGAGGCTGAATACGTCTCACAGACAGGCTATAGAGAGACAAAAACAAATGGGATAGCCTAGCAACATTAAGGCTACAATCAAGTCCATAATGCACCATTTGTACATGAAAGCATCTCTTCCTTTTCCAGAAATTACTTCAGGAAAGAAGGAACTTTTTATAATACCGCTGATGGGCTGAAAATGCTTTGTCTTTGTTAAAGTAAGAGACCAGGTCAGTGCTTTTTGGCCATCTCTTTCATGTAAGCTTTTTAGTAAAGAAGACATAGGGCAATAGAGGTTGAACTCAGGTCAGAATACATCTCTGTCTCTTTGTCTGCAAACTTTTCCTTTTTCCTTCAACCGATCAAAAAACAGGGGATTGAGGTCAAGGTAGAGAACCATGACAAGAATAAGACGGGGAGGGATTGGAGGACACTGTGGAGGGTAAGCAGCTGAGAATGAGAACACCAGCTCACCCGGGAAAACACAACAACCTGATTTGTCTGTGCTTGTCTGGGTTTGGAGGTGACTGGTTGTCGAGGGTCTGATGGTTCTGTGTGTTTGAAATCATCAGCTGCCAGTTGTCTGATGATCTATATTTCTGATAAACACAACTGCTGCCAACAGATTCATACAATTCTATGAATAATGTGTGTATGTGTGCGTGCAAGTGCAGAGAATCATATTCAACCAGCTGTGAGTGCCGGTTAAATAATACAAAAAAGGAAGGAATTAGGAAGTACTCAGGCTTTTGCTCAACAGGAAGAAGCCTCAAAGATTTCCACTGTGGTCGGTAGCTTGTGCTGTTGAATGTAAAAGCAATATGCCAGTCTCAGTGTGCTTTTCAGGAACTCACAGTTTGAAGGCCCTTAAGTGTGTCAAGCATTTGCAACTTCAAAGTTAAGTATGGCATTAAAAATGTTCATTTTCAGCTAGCCTGATTCATGTTTCTAACAAGCTTTGATCTCGGATTTTCTGTGAGCGTGGTTACACAGCACACATTTTTGTTTCAGTAACATTTAAAACAAATTGATTTTGGACAAGCTTTTTGGGACACAAAATAGACCAAACATCAGTGACTGAGCAGTAACCAACAAAAGATGTAGAAAATGGATTGGTACTGTTAGGGGTGCAGGTGACCTGGCGGTTAGGCCTGTGCCCCCATGTACCATATAAATTATATTCCTCCAACCTGTGGCTCCTTTCTCTCCTTCTGGGTTTCTTCTCTATCCATTTTCAAAGAAAAGCTAAAAATAAATGAATCCTAAAAACAAGGAAAAGACAATGGAATGCTAACAGTGGAGATGCACAGAGATACTTTTGCATTGTTAGAGAAGTTTGTTTGCAGACTTACTCTAGAGGCATCATGGGTAATTTTAAGCAGTTATAAATCTGTTTTAGGCTTCCACTTTGCCCCCAAGTAATAAAGGCAGCAACAAAAAAATCCAATGTTTCCAGCCACACTCCCACATCCCACATCCCACCCCCAATATTAAGTAAAGTGGCCGACTCATCACCATGACCTCCAGTGCTTCACGTACTGATACAGTTACATGACACTTTTTATTGCGTGTGCTTACAAATGTCAGCTGTCTGGTAGGGTGTTAAGCATGCATGTTTGTGCTTTAAGTGTTTGTCTACGTGTCTCATTGTGTTTGCTTGTGTACCTGCTTGGGGTGATAAGGGCTTGTGTGGAGTGTGTCCTTTGTTCTGGCAGAATTACTCATCTCCCCCTGTGTCAGCATGGGTAAATTAAACCCTGCTTAATCTCTGGTTTAGGCCCAGATAGTTTAAACCAAGGCTTGGTGTCCATGTGGGGGTTTGTTCCTTATTGTCTCCATGTCTGTAAATGGATTCTCTCTCTCTCTCTCTCTCTCTAGTATATGCATTAGTGTGTAAATATAGAAGAGAGTTTGACTGTATCAAGAGCATTTCAACAAGCCTCTTATGTCATCCTACAGCAAGTCAATATGTATTTTAAAGTGTTTCTCCGTGTTGTATACAAACACACTCCCACACATATACATTGCACCGTGTGTTCAGAATTCATGTTAATCCAAGTAGCCATAACATGTGTTGCTTTTCCTGTTGGCCATCTGAGTCACAGGCTGCAGCCATGGTGTGACACACAACTCTGTCTCTTTTCGTCTCTCCCCTCCCTTCCCTCTCTCTCTCTTTCTTTCTCTCTTACAGTTCCCGGTGTCTCTCTCCCTTTTTCTGTGCTGCTGTCTAAGTTCTCTGGCCGTTAATTGTTCCTTTTCCTTCCTCTCAGTCTCTTCCTCTTCTACGTCGTTCCACCCTCCTCCTCCTTCTCCCCCTCCCCCCCCCCCTTCACTCTCCACCTCAACTGCTTGTATTTGCCGACTCCCTCCCCTCTTGTGGCTTCCTCCTCCCCCTCCTCTCTCTCTCTCTCGCTCTCTTTTCCTCTCTCGCTGATCTCTCTCTTACTGTCAAGCCAGCCACAGCAGCAACAGCGGTAGCGCCAGTAGCTCACTCGTGCCAGTTCTCAGTCACAGCAGAGGCTGCAGTGTGTGCTTCATGTGTTTGCGTGTTTACTATGTATGTAAGAGCCGGGGTGCCTGCTGCTATCTAAAGAGCGAATGTAAATGGAGTTACTCTAACTGGGGACTTGAGGAGGACATGTAGGAAGACATCCTGGAGCTCATTAGGAGGAAAAAAAGAGACATAACATCTCTTCTCCTCTCGTAATCTTCTTTTTTACTCTCTCTCATTCTGTCTCCTCATTTCTGTAGATCTCTCTCTCTCTCTCTCTCTCTCTCTCTCTCTCGCTCTCTCATATTGGTGTACTGGCTTGCTGCTGCAGAGACTGTATGCAACATAAATGTAAGTGGACTTCCGTGTGTGTGTGTGTGTGTGTGTGTGTGTGCGTGTGTGCGTGTGTGTGCGTGTGTGTGCGTGTGTGTGCGTGTGTGTGTGTGTGTGTGTGCCATTCAATCCATATGTGTCAATTTAAACTTATTGCAGCCTTCTTTTTTTCCACCTGAGGGCACATATTAGCATGGCAGTATAAATGGCATGTCATGGCATCTCTAATGACTTAATTAGGCCGCTTTGTGAGGCCCTATTTGGACTAAAGAAGCCGTGTATTCATGTAGAAATAATTGACTTCCATGGTATGTATCTGTATGTTTGCCAAAAGCTTTTTACCCAGCCAGTGCCTGAACTGTCACTTCTGCCATTTCTATGAAATGTGGATTGTTGGCGTAGCATGTCAATGAATGTCCTCTCCTTCAGGTGTTCTCTGCAGTCTGTGTGCTTGTGTGTGAGTTAGAGACAGAGAGGGAGAAAGGGCAATGATTGATAGAGAGTTAGTGTGTGTCCGTGTGTGTGTGTGTGTGTCACTCTGTCACTCAGGGCTTGGAGGAAATCAATAGATGTACACCTTGAGATGGACCGTTTACCTCTTCCAAGTGATGGGCAGACACGTTGGCCTTCAGAGGTCCACAGACAAGTGTCGAGGGTTGCCTGCAGATGTGCACTCTGTCAGCCGTACATGCTCCCGCACAAGTGTCTTTCAATTTCTGGCTATGTTTGATCTTTCGCACTTTGTTTGTCTTTTTTTTTGTCTGGAAGACTTTTCTGTATTTTTTTAAGGAATGCATCATTAATCTCTGAGCTGAGTGTTGAATGTCTCTCCGGCAAGTAGCTGACACTTCTTTTGGAAAAACTAGCAAAGGAGATCATAGATCAAAAGTTTCTACTGCAGGTCGCAAACCAGCTTGGTCAATAGAAACGACTCAAAAGGAGTGAGCAGGAGAAGGCGTGAAGACAGATAGAGGAAAAAAAAAAAAAAAAAAAAAGCAAGAGCAAGAAGGGAAGAGAGCGAGACCATCATAATCAATCCTCCATGATCCTGGAGGAGCATGATTTGTCTTCTTTTCTCACTCCACTCCTCCTCTTTCCTCCCCATCTTTCTCTCATTTTCTGCCATACAACCACTTTGATCTTGCGTAAGAAGACGGTCTCGGGAGCTTCATTACTTTTAAAGCCTTCATCGTGAGGGGCCATAAAAAGATGCTAAGGAATGGAATTCTAAGACCATTTACCAGACGTTCTGTATCGGCCCGCGAGTAATGGCTACATGGGGATATAATGTTCCTCCACGGTGTGTAATGGCCTTCTGTGCCTCGTGCTCTGGGTTATCAGGGCAAACTAGAACTGGCGAGGATATGATTTCAGTGCTGAAGAATATGACGCTGTGCATATTAACTGGTTCCCACTGGGGGTCCGGGCTCTGTTTAATTTATAAAGACATGGCACTTTGCTGCACAAACTTGAATATAAGCTCTGGGTGGTGTGTTTTTTCTTTGGAAATTTGAGATGGTTTTTTAAACCTTCCTTGTGTATTCTGTGTTTTATGTTTTTTTTTCTTAGCACTGTTGACTGACCTTTTATCTTGGTCTCTTCCTCTTTCTCTCTACGTGTGCATGCATGCGTATGTCTCAGTGTTTGCTTACTTGTGAGTGGGCATACGAAGAAGAATGAGTTGTGGGCAGTGTTTCACCCTAAGCATATGCAAGACTCTTATGGGGTTGCAGGAGAATGCTTGGGGAGGAAATGATTGAGAGAAAAGGTCAGTAGACAGGATGCCCTTTTTTTAAAATCTGATATAACAGACTGCAGAGAGACCTGAAGAAAGGGAAGGAAAAAGCGACCAAGTGCATACGGGAAGGGGAGGAACCAAGATCAGAGGTAAAAGTGGAGCCTGATAACCAAACAAAAAAAAGGTGAAGAAAAACAACATGATGGTATTGATATATATATATAACTGAGAACATTTGGCAAAATACTTTAGGCTGGAAACCCTTTCTAATCTTATAAATCTAAAAATCAATGAGTCATGGCTGAGATGGCTTTATAATGGAGAACAGAGCAGTCATGTGAACTGTAAGCCTCGCTGTGTTTCGGGGTGCTCCATCTAATCAGTCATGCCCTCTGAACATGGTTGTCATGTGACCTAAGCTTTATTGGACTGTTAAATACCCTTTGTGATGCTTTGCTAGATCAACATATCTGACCTCTCTCTCTCTGATATTCTGATGATACTGATCCTGGAATTTTCCCAGTGTCTCTTTTCCAGTATTTCCAATATTGCATAGATCACTGCATGGAATCAGCCAGGTAAAATAGGGTCATGGGCTGCTTTGATGCTGGGAAATTAATTTATGAATCAATCCTTAATGAATCGATTTTAAAGGCATGCTGACTAAGAAACTAACGTAAATGAGTCATGTAGATTTGTCGTTGTATGACTGATGACTTGATGGAGAAAAGTGACTTTGGGAACTGTTAATTTATTTCAAATAAGTCAGTATGTGTTGTAGGTAGAGTTCAAAAGATTATCTGGATCCAGAACAGAAACATAATGTGTTGCTTTTTTTGTGATTCATTAAAGTAAGCTGAATGCTTTTGGGTTTGGACTGCTTCTCTGATAAACGGAGGAATTTCAAGACAGCATTCTAGATTAGAGGGAAGTCATTATGTGATCCATCACTTTGTGTGTTTTTTTTTTTAGTGTTGACACTAAAGCTGTGTCCCAATTCAGGGATAGCATCCTTCAAAGGACATAGGGCAGACCTAGCCTTCTTAGCACGTGTGAACCCCTCTGGCCAAACTGAAATGAGACAGCTTGCTCTATGGAGGATTCCCTGTACGCGTCACCAGCTGTCCCCGCCCTCACCCTGTCGTTTATAAACACTGCACCTGTCACCTAGCAACCTCAGCAGACTTCTGACTTATTTTGCTTTCAGTTTATCTTATTTGTATACCTTCATTTCCTCCCGCATAGTCTATGGTGGTATGCTATATACCAATTCATAATTGCAATGAAAGACTCTGATTTTCAGTAAAGGTTTACAAAAAAATGAACAAAAATGGCACCCAATGATTGTTGGCCATGAAGGATGCAGCTGAAGGATGCACCATGATGGATCCTTCTTTAGCTCTAAAAGAAGGATGCATTTGTCAGCTGCCTGCGAAGGAGCCTTCCAAATGGGACAGCTTTCGATGCACCGCTTATGTGGTGCCATAAGACTTCAAATGCGTACTCAGAAGGCTGCAGCCCCTGAATTGGGAAACCCTATGTCTTACATATAAAAATGATTATGTTTTAAAAGAGGAGATGGTCCACAGATTAATCAATTAATAAATGTTGAATTATTGGTATGAATGTAGCATTTAAATAAACTTCAAACACAGCATTAGCAGTTTAGCTCCTGCTTTTACTTTATATAGAATAATATAAAAAACGTACTGAATGAAGCGATCACAACAGCCGTCGAAAACAAAGATTATGCCGTAGGAGTTTTCCTGGATCTTCAAAAAGCATTTGACACTGTTGACCATAACTTATTACAAATAAAACTACAGAAATCAAAGGAATTGCACTCACTTGGCTCAGCAGTTACTTAGACAACAGATATCCTTATGTTCAAATCAATCTGGTTCAGTCAGAACAGATGAAGTTGAAGTGTGGCGTTCCCAAAGGTTCAGTGTTGGGGCCATTATTATTTCTTCTGTACATCAATAACAGAAGAAGGAGACAATATGTGAAGTCTCCTGTATTTTAAAAACTATTTTATTTGCAGATGACACAAACTTATTATGCTGTGGGGACAATCTGGAAAAACTTTTGGATACAGTGGGAAATGAATTAAAGAAACTGAAGAGTTGGTTTGACTCAAATAAACTAACATTGAACTTAAGTAAAACCAAATTTATAATCTTTGGGAACCGATCAACTGGCTTGACCAAGAAACTTATGATTAATGATGTGGAAATTGAAAGAGTGGCTGAAATAAAATTTCTTGGATGATCCTGGAAATCACACATACAATACCTTAAGGGAAAAATATCGAAATGTACTGCAATTTTATTTAAAGTGAAAGGGCTGTTAAATCAACAGTCACTTAACATGCTGTACTGCTCCCTAATACTCCCATATATTAGTTACTGTGTGGAAGTGTGTGGGAACATGTACAAAACAAATACAGAACCAGTCTTCATTCTCCAGAAAAGAGCCATAAGAATTATAACTCCAAGTACAGAGAACCAACCAACCCACTCTTCATCAAATTGAAAACACTGAAACTCAAGGACTTGGTCGACTTTAAAACCACTCAAATCATGTACAAAGTTAAAAATGATCAGATACCGAACAGTATCCAAAAGTTTTTTCAGCAGAGGGACAGTAAACACAATCTCAGAGGAATATTTATGTTTAAAAAAAAACAGCAGTAAAGACCAACATGAAACTACACTGTATTACAACAAAGGGTGTTAATTTATGGAACAGCTGCAGTGATGAAATGAAAACATGTAAAACACGAGGACACTTTTAACACATTTTCAAGAATAACATATTATACAAATATAAAATTGAACAGTCAATGGGAAAAATTGAATCTATCAGTTGTAAGTTCTGTACCGTCTACCAATTAATGTGTGTAAAACATTATATCTGTTGCTTTTGTTACTTCGTTATCTGTATTATTCTACTTTATTTTTTAAAGCTTAGTCTTGGATTAATTTATTAAGATAAAAAGATAAAAGGGGTAGGACTGGATAAGTCATTTAACTTCATCCTACACCCTTTTTCGAACATGGACTGGTTAAGGAAAAATAATCGAGCCACTACAGAAAGTATACTTTGCTTGCTGTTTGCTTTGTTTTTACTGTATGTTTTTATTCTATTTTTAAAACATGTTTGAAAAAAAAAAAAAACTGAAAATGAAATGAAATATATATTCCACATCTTGCATACATTACTTATCTAACTTTTAAGATGCAGCATAAGCAACAGAGCTCCATCTTTCAGCATGCGGCATTAACACAGTAATTGCTCAGAAATTGCATCTGGTTGTTACTTGTCGTCCCAGACATGACCCAATGCCATCATTCCTAATCTGATTAGAAAGGTCCGTTTCGGGGGCAGTACTCATGTGAGGAATCAAATCATTGTTTGTTTTTTTCCACCATTACAACTGTTTATGTATCTAGTAAAAACATAATGGGCTTTGCTGTGTTTGGTTACCGTTTGTGAAACTCCTTTGAGACCATTAAAGGAAAGAGACAATCCTGTTTTATCTTCAGAAGCCAGCCTGTGACAGCTTTCTAAAAGAGCAGACCAGGGCAACACACAGGTTGTCTTATTTCTCACTGTCACCTGAGTGTTTGAAGGCCCATCTCAGGCGCTGTAGAAGATGCCTTAAAATTAAAAGGAGACACTTAAAAGTGTAGTGTTTCAATATTTCAAAGATGAAAGTGAGGAGGCTTTAATCTTTTTACCCAGAATTGTGAAGTATTAGGAATCTCCTTTGTACCTGTTAATTACCTAGGTTTAAGCTTTGTTTACATTAGCCTCTGTGTCATTGGCACGGTCTTAACCCTCCCCTTCAGCAGCACATGCTGATGTTGTTACTTTCAGGTTCAAGACTTGCTCTCTATGTGTGTTTGGATTTGATGTTATTTATTCTTTTATTGAACGTGTGTGTGTGTGTGTGTTTTCTACCAATGTAGATCATCTCTCTTTGTTATTGACGGCCTCGTCCCCTAGTCCTCATTCTATATGACCCACTTCTCGTGTGCTGACATGCCTGCAGAAAACACTTGTTGTCATAGCGCTGAGAAAGTGGAGGCTGAAGGTCTCTGTGCATAGTGTCAACAAGATCACACTTTTTTTTTTATGCTTTCTTAGATCTCAGAGCTCAGAGTCTCACACTTAACTCTTCATATCACCCCTATTGAAAATCACAGGAAGGAAACAGTTGCTGATTGGTTGTCTTTTGCCCTATAGTAACCTGCTGTGCTTTTTTTCATTTCCATTTGTTTCTGCAGAGCAACTTCCTGGGTAGTGCCACTTTTTCAGTCAGTGATCTGCTGAGGGCCAAAGATGAACGACTGACCTTGAGTCTCAGGTAAGAACATGTTCCTGTCACACTCAGTTCATTGCTCTCTGTGCTCCTCCAGGCTAAATAAAATTGGGACTTGAGAGTACAAGAATTTTGCCTCTTAACACAACAGCTGACAGAACCAGTCAAACATCAAACTGAGATGAGTTGGGAAAAGGAACCTCCTCACAGATGCTGCAACAGCAGCCTCAGTAAGATTGTGGTCGCTGCCAGCGTTGTTTGTTCTAGAGATGTTGTGTTAGCTTGTGGGAATATATAACACTCTGATCTTTTTTGTTGTTTTTTATGGTAAATGGGGGTGGGAATAGCTGTCTTCTCTAGTTAAATTAATAAAATGAAAAGACACACTGTGTCTCAAATAAATCATTAGCTGAAAATGTTCTTATTTTAGGGCATTTTAATTCTATTTTAGGATACACCTGGAGACAAATATTCAACATTATAGAGAACAAATGAAAAAAAGAAAGCTTTTAAAAGTATCCCTATGTAAGCCTGCTGTATAAAGGTCAATACTGATGTGTCCTAAATTTAGCTCATTCAGGCTGTTACATGATCTTTGTTGACACATTAGAAAAAAGCTAACTTTGGGAATGTTTTGGCTTTACTTGCACAGAGTGGACTTATGACTACTATCTATCTATCCATCGATCCATCTATCCATATAGCCCCATATATATATATATATATATATATATATATATATATATAAAGGTTGTCAGCCGTAAATAAAGATTTATTAAGGACGTCGCTCCTTTAGGCGCACCGTGGATAAGCTTCCTGTTTTTATTTAGTTTTGTATCCGTAACAAGCTTATTTTTCCAATGTCGCCCCTTCGATCTACCTTACTTCACTTCAAAATAAAAGCAGGGTTCAGTTCAAACAACAAGGTAACTTTTGCACTTGCTGGCCTGCTGTAACTGCTGCATTTTAAGATGAATCATTCAATGTTTCTCAATAGAGGACTACTAAGCAACACATATTTTCATATTTCATCAGCTTGTATGTTGCCATTTTCAGACTGCAGAGATATCGCTGAATAATCTTGGCTCCACTGGTTGCTTGACTGCTTGCATGCTTGTACCTTCAAAATGATTACTAGGCTAAGCGATCACACCTAGCAATCTGAACCGAGAAACTGACTGTCTCGCAAACACTACAGTGGAAATAGTGAAGGTGAGGCATATTTCTATGCAGACAAGGTTCCTGGGAAAGAACACAGAAGTCTGTTCTGTATAGGCTGCGTATGCTATGCACAGCGAAATTTGCAAGGGTCTTTGGATGTTTGCAGAAATACCATACCCACCTTGCTCCACACCTCTTCCTTGTGTCTGCAGCAGTCAGAGTTCAATTAAAAATGCACAATGTCTTACTGCATGTGATCCAAAAAGCCAGGATGTTTTTCCTCCACCTGTAAACTGTTGAACAGAAATTTGTCTCTGCCTCTCATGTTGGTATTGTCAAGCTGAATTTCCTTCTTCCTTCATGCTCAAAATATTCCCCTCTGGCAACCCCGTCTCCCTCTTTCTCTCTTTCTCTCTCTCTCTCTCTCTTTTCTTCTTTTTCTACTCCCTTTTGTTATGCTTTTTCATTTCCTGTAGGTGATCCCAGGTCACTGCGTATAATTGTATCTTGCGCGATTCACTATATGAGCTGCAGTGAGAAGAAGAGAGATTACAGCCCCCCCGCTGTGTGTTTGCATATATTTGTGTGTGTGCACATGCACTACTTTATGTAGGCGTTGAAAAGCGCAGACATGTCATTTTAGTCCCTTGTAGTCAAACTGCAGTGTTGTGTTTCTGGTTCATTTTGTTGTTTGGTCGTGTGATATATATATATTTTTTTTATTCCTGAGGATAACATGAAGTCCCTACATGATACTTACAATTCTGCCACTAGGCTCTTTAATAACATAAATAGAATCTCAACAAGAATCAAAATAAAAATAGAATAACAACAAGAATCTCTGTTCTGAAATATCAGCAGCGACTTCACTATTCAGACGTTGCTTTTGCTGTCTTTGTCTTTCTCACTGTTACTCTTGCACTCTCAACTTTGACATATTAAAGTCCTATGTGTAATGTTGCAGTGATTCTTAGCAGGGGGTGTCACGACTCCTAAAGGGATATTAAGATAAAATGGAAAGTTTGTAGTGATGGAAAAGCAGAAAAACATTCTTGCAAAACTTTTTTTGTGACTCCAATAGCTGCTTTTGTCCTTGTAATTTAATGGGTAGTTGGACCTTTTAGGTGTCTCACTAAATAAGCTAAGATAAAAAATATCTTCACTTCTGTCAGCTCCTGTACCACCGGCAGAAAGGGAACCCCTGCTCCAGTGTTTTTTATTGTTACACAAAATTTGGCAAGCTACTCAATGTGTAAATATTTACTAAAGATGATTCACGTATGACAGAATCAATGGGAGGAAACCGCACTATGCTTAACAATGTCAGGCTCCATATTTCAAATCTTCTCAACACAAGCAGACATGATGTGTTACACTGCACCGCCGGTGATGCATGTGTAACACGTGCCGACACGCCGAGAAAACTCTCTTGATTCGATATGCTGTTTGCTTGTTGATTCATCCAGTGAGGAAACATTTCAAAGATGAGCAGCTTTTTCATGGGGATGCTTGATTCAGTGGGGGCTGTTTGACCTGTGAATGAGCCTATATGATTCACAATTCAAATTAGTTCTGCTGCCCAAGCAGCGCCCATGCTGCAGCTCCGACATAGACTTCATTCTGCACGTTAAGGAAGAGATGCTTCGTTTTAATACAATGTTTAATCTCCTCCTGGTGAGTTGTTGCAGAAAGTCTGTTAATTTGAGTCGACTTCGCTCAGCAGAGGGAACGTGGAACTACTTTATCTCAGCAAGGCAGGGATTGATTCCCTTCAGTGAATCTCAAAACCAATATGACTTTGACCAACTTCCTCTGCATAAGCTCTGGATTGGTGCTGAGCATATGTAGAGAGGAAATTGGTATTTGACCAGTGCCTGTGTGTGTATGTGACTTTTGCTTTGACTTTGGCCCTTCAGTAAAGTTCAGCCTGCTATAGGGCCGTCCACCTCAGAGCTCATCCCTTCTTCCCATAAATATCCTGTGCATTGCCGGTCCTCTCTCAAGCCTCATGCTGCCTTTGATGTGTGCTTGGTTGGAATGTTGGTCACGAACTGTTTTTGTTTTCTGTACAGCACAAAGACTTTGATTTGGGTCACTTTGTTGAAGGTTCCTGACAGTGTCACGTCGGATGATTAAGGTGTGGTGGATGCATGAAGTAAGACCTATGTGCAGATCTGTCTCAATGCACCAGGCAGCAGCCATTGAAATGATGATGAGAGAATCCTACCTTTCCTTCAAAAAGCAACCTGAGCTGCTCACACTCGCCGGCATAGCAAACAGAAGCAGCTCAGACAAGCGTGCATGTATAAAACATGGACACAAACTTACAACACTTGAAGGTTTCTTTTGAAGTCTGGACCTTTATTAATCGAGAGCAAAAATCTGACTTAAAGGGAATTTTTAATGATTTGTTTGAATAACAAACGGTCAACCCAAGTTTTCCTGAAAGAAGCTACATGTTAAATGTTTTATTTAAAGGAGAAACTCTTTTTGAATTTGTGAGAAATGAAAAGAATTGCAAACACAATTAAAAGAGAAGGAATGTATAATTACTTTTTGGAAAGTATCCGTGTGTTGAGTCACAACATGAAATACGTACTTGGAATCTAAGAGCAACTCAGTTAACAGCAAAGGTCACTGCGTCATCTGAGTTTAGGTTTTAGAGATGCTTTCATGATATTGAGAATATTCTTATCGGTATGCTGTGTGTATGGCTGCATCACTCCGCCTGTGTGCTTTGCGTTTGTTTTGAAGAAATACTTGCATCACAGCCTTTTTGTCCCCAGTGTTCTCCTGCCTCAGGTTATGCCTCAAAGAACCCGGATACAACATTTTCGCAACAGTGTGCTTGTTTCAACTTGGTTGTTACTTGCTTGAGACTTGAGAGCTGCAACGCTTCCAATGTTTAAAATGCAGCGATGAGCTTGTACGTTTCTGGATTCTACTGTATGTTTAGGGATTTATTGGCGGTGTTCATGTTTTATGTCCACATAGAGATAGAGAAGAACAAGCTGTATAGAACATATCAATTTGACCATCTCATTATTCAGTTAGGTTAGAAAGATAAGCATTGAGGGTTGTGTTTCTGTCCAGAAATGAATGTCCAATGTTTGCTTCCCTTTTTGCTCTCTTTTGGGGCTCAATTAACAAAGAAATATCTGACATAAATCATGAGTGCTTGGTTATGATGAAAACTAAGTCACTAACCATTTCATTTGGAGCTTGGCTAGTAGTGAATAGTACATTTATCAGAAACGAAAAGTAGTTGCTCGATTTTGTTGGACACAATGTCAAGAGAATAAACCCAGTCAGTCAAGTTTCTAAATACCTCCAAGGGGGGTTAAGAAGATGTGAATTTCAGTATCTAAAATCACTTGGCAAGTTTATAGAGCACCATTCAGACCAGCTCCAGGTGCTGTATGCAGTAAAAATAGAAAGTTAAACCAAAGCAGGACAATAAAATACCAAATATTTTCAAATATAGATAGGTTGATTCCTAATGCACAAATGTTAGAAACACTTTTTTTACTCAACAGGTCAGTTACACTTATTGATTGTGGACCTACACAAATCCGTAGGGTATTTCTGAATAACCTCTTATTGAGCCTTAAACTCTTCGTACGTCCTGCTTAGGCCCAAGTATTCAAGTATTCTCTCTTTTTACAAGCAAATGAATAGAAACGCCTTTGTACTACTACACTACAAGACACTTGTCTCATTTCATGTAATCTTTGATTCAGGTTAGCACCAAGTGGATTTGCCCTTCATCCTCATTTCATTAATGATGAAAGACATACTCTTTATACCTGCACTCACCGTTAACCCTCCTTCACACTGAATGTACTGTCACAAATAGGACTATGAACAGTGACCTCCACGCTGCCTTTGCCCTGGTACCAGCTCACAGCCTGTAGTAAATCTCTCTCTGGTTGTGTGTTATATGGACTTGGACTCTTTGCCTGATTCCCTCATGGCCATTACTCACACAGAATGAAGGAGCTACTGTACCTTAGAAATGCTCACATATCTTGGCCAGACGATGCATCATAAAGCCATACTAAGTCAGAGGCGTTTTCTTTGCATTGCAAAAGCTAACTACTATCAAAAGAGTTGGTGGGTTTCAAACACAAGTGCATACAGTTCATAATATGTACTGACATAATGGTGCAAGGTTTGTATTTATGTATAAGATCTGTTTATAGCAATGTAACAAGTGATGTAAGTGTTTTTTGGATTTCAGATTGATCAATGAATTGTCATTTGTTGTGTATTTTGTTGCACCTTACCTCAACCTTATGTGAGAAGCCCATTTGTGCACATTTGCTGGTTTTCCCCAAACCTCTTTGCAAGCTCTGTTGACATTTTTGGGACTGAATTACTTGAGAGGGGTGGTACCTGTTTCTGCCTTCAGTGTGGAGTTTGGCTTGTTTTGCAGGCACGCACATTCTAAATCTAGCATAGTTTAAATAGGGACTGGGACGAGCAGCACAACCAGTGTGCTACAGGAGCTGGAAGGATGTCAGCGCTGCAGAGGCCTCTCAATAATGCATGCTGTGTATACACATGGGAGAAAAGATTATTATCTCTAGAAAGGGAGGTGAGCCTCCTTCATCCTTGCAGAGAAGAAAATGTTGTTGTCTTAATGGGACAGTGAGTTGGACTAATATGTGAATGCAACCTATACCGAAGTGTATACTGATGCACATAAAGAATAAATGTAAAAGCCGATGTTTTCCAAATTAGTGGCACTCCCCTGGTTTTCCTCTTGCATTTTCAGCCCTCCTGAAACCTTTGTGTTCAATTTCAAGCCCTCTCAGTCTCACACAATGTAGTTCCATTTTGTGCTCCTTGTTATCTCAAAAACTTTGTACACTCAGTAAGAGAATCACACATTGACCCAGTTCTGCTGCACAGTTTGAGATGTGATGTTGATATGAATTTGTGTGCCTCTGTCAGCCTGTGTGTGCGCATCCCTGCGTGCACATGTGTGCGTCAGAGATTTACCATGACAAGGCAACATTATCTCAGACCAGTGGCTCTGCTTCCTGGCTTGATGGCTTATTCATCCACTCCTATGTGTAAAGATCCTCTCTCTACTGTCCCACCAGTAACTGTTGAGTCTGATATCATGATGCCACTATTTCACCATCCAAGAGTCCTCACTATCAACCTGTCCCCAATTGTCATAGTTAACCACAGAACGCTAACCCTCCGTTACACTGCATCCCGTGACTGATGTTATCCTAGCTTGCCGTAAGATTAACTACATACCTGGCTGTATGTAAGGGTTTGTGTGTACTCACAGTGTTTCCCCTACCATTATATGGTAAGGGACAAAAAGCTGAACTTTGCAGTGTGTTTAGTTGGGGATCTCTTTATGTTCTAAATTATTGAACTCTGTATTTCACTAGCAAAATATCAAAATGCCAGACAATGTGTGCCAAATATACATATATTAATAACAGCCTGGCTCATAAATGTTGTTTTTCTTCCCTCCCTTGTGACACTAATACACATTACCATATATGTCACCATGTTTAACCTCTTAGTCATTTGCTGCTCATTTTAAACCAGATGAATATTTTGTTGGAAAAAATAAATCAAATAAAAAAAGAAGATATTTCTTAAAGGTAAAGTTGTTCCTTTTTATGGTGACCTAATTTTATCAGCGTCACAAGGAATAGAAAAACATATGCACTGAATCACTCTGGAAAGACTAAAGGGCATTTGAGTGTTTGGCTGTCGGGGAACGTTTTATCTGTAGTCTGCAGATTGGGGTGCTCTATCAAGAGTGTGTGTGTGTGTGGGGGGGGGATACAATGCAGGTGAAATGGATTTACACCCATAACATATTGAGTGCATGCAAGGACATACTGTACACACACATAAAAATAACTATGCACACAAACCTTTTTTATTTTGTTAAGGGTTTTTGGTTCAGTTCTGGTGGACCAGGCTGTTGGACTGTTGTTGTTTTTTGGTAGCTTCTTCCATGCTTAGCAGTGTTAGGCACATTTTACAGGAACAGCAAGCAAACTATTTCTTTATTTTACTTTTAAGCAAAACAACTTCACCGTGTATACACATTATTGGTGTACAGTATAGTCTCAGTGAAAGAAGGTAGCGTTTTAGTGGTGACATATTCACCTGGTGTACAATAGGAAGACAGTCATCCTTCAAAACTTACATTTAAATGGTTCTCTCCACCCCAATGGACATGTGAAAACTGAAAATGTGTTTTTTAAAGAAACACATTTTAAGTCAATGCACTCCAAAATAAATACAAGTATTTTTGCATTCTAGAGTTGCATGAAAGGCATGTGTAAAAAAAGTTAACAGGCAGTCTTTTCTTTGTTTACCGTTGTCTCTTCCTTGTCATTACACTCAACGCTGAAACGGAAATGTCCCCACACCACTGATCTGAAAGACGGCGGTGCTTTCTCATACTGCTACCTCTCCTCACCCCTCGCCATGTAAAAGTAATGTGTGTTATCTGACACCAGTGTTGTCCGCCCAACTTAGCACATAGTGATTGGATATTGACTAGCAGGGAGGAGTTTCCCTATCCCGGCGCATGGACCAATTTTGAGAGAAATTCAATGCCAGTTAGTTGAACGCGAAATACCGCAGTTCACAAATGAATATTGAACCATGGATGCCGTACCAAACAGTTCAATTTCATATTGAGAATTGTTGCATCCCCAACAGTATACAGTATGTATGGTAATACAAACACACAGAAACACACATACCACAATAAATGTAAAAGAGGGGGATGCACTCTATGTGCAGAAATAAATGCACATATGGCCTCCTCATTTACTCCTTCGACACAAAAAAATGCTTCTTTACTGCACAGTTCTTCTGCATAATCTGTGAGCTCCCCCAGGCTTTAGGGCTCATGGGTTAAATAACTAACTTGGCCAATTCTGCACCATGGTATCGAAATGAAATAGAGGGAACAAATGAGGGACACAAAAATAAAACATTCCATTGACATGTTTCCTTAATTACCTGCCATGAGTAAACTGAGTAAGAACATCAAGGATAACTTGAGATGATATCCTAACATCCATTATTAGTTGAGGCCATTCATTCTTCGGGTCCCTCCTATGGCTCATCTCTTTGCAACATAGCACATATAGGTGGAAGAGATGAAAACATGCCATGTGTTCTGAGCCAAAGATAGGGGAGGGAGATTTAATAAAACCATCCTGAAGTGGTGCCAAGGCATGCTAGGGGCAGAGCTCACTAAGGGATCAGAGGAAGATGATTAAGATGAAATAAATGGAGGGCGAGAGTAGGTGTGTAAAGTAATCTTTCGTAGGTTTCTGTTTGTTTTTATGCCATGCTCTATTTGTACTCTCAGATTAAATTGTTGTGTTCCATCATTAAAGCACCCCGCCAGGGCAATGCAACAGAGCAAAGCAATCTTTTTCTTTTCCTCCAACTACAATGTGTGCACTGTAGAAGCAGAGGTCACGCATAATATCCTGTCTGGGTGGCTGTTTAATATCTTG
Source organism: Labrus bergylta (assembly GCF_963930695.1). NCBI lineage: Eukaryota > Metazoa > Chordata > Actinopteri > Labriformes > Labridae > Labrus > Labrus bergylta. The sequence continues at coordinate 23,922,530 of NC_089195.1, forward strand.
CACCTCAATAATGCAATGCTGTCTCTATTTGAAGGCATACTATGGGTTTAAATATTTAAATGTGTATATTTCTTGCAGGGTGTGTCCATGTGTTACCTCTTACAAATAGTGCACATTGTATCTGTTAAAGACAATACAAAAATATATACAGACATTCCACTCCAAACACACTCCAAACACACTCCAGTGATGATGCATGAAATGCTCATCTTGTAGCTTTTGATTTGTCTCATCTCTGTGAAGTAAAAAAATCTGCAAACCCTTTCATTTTTTATGTCGCCTCTAATTTGGGGATGCATTTATTTTCAAATCCGCTGGTGTGATGGACACATAAAAGTTAGAGTTGCAAACATGCACAGAAATGTTCAGCATGCCTTCCACAAAGTCCAGCATATACAGTGTGTGCATTAGACCAGTTTTTGGCCAAACTTAGTTTTTTATTGCATTCAACTGTTCTTCCACAAGTAAAAATAGTTTGTTACATTATCTTGCTGAGTAGGACAAGCCTTCCTTATAAAGTCTCCGAACACTGACATAAGGGTTTTCACTTATTCTGGTTTATTATATGTCTGCGATACACCTCAAGATGTATGTGCATGTTGTTTAGTTACTGATGAAACTTAACCCCTTGTACTAATAAGTAGCAATAGATTAATGTGTAATTTCTGTGTAATGACGGTGAAGGGAGAGTGATGTCAGTCCAAGTCAATCTTAAAAACTCCCGCACAGTACTGTGAAGAAGTCTTATAAATGTATTAAAATCACCTGCACCATATTTTTGGGCAGGCCCTCAAAGTAAGAATTGTAAATACTTTGTAGAAGAATTTTGTAGATTTAAGTGTTTTCATCTTTGGCGGTACCTGTACTGTAGCAATACATGGTAATGCGGGTATATTTTTGACATTTCACAGCAAAGATTCAGACATCCCTTCTGATGTGTTAGCAGTGTTATTAACTCTGGATTTCACTTACTCATTCAACCATTTTAACCATTGACTTATAATTAAAAAAAAAAAAAAAAAAAAAACACTCAGATAACTGCTTGCCCTTTGACTCTGTATGGACCAAGCGGTGGTGGGTAATGGATACCATTTATGATTTTGAATAGTACCAAACATACTGCAAATGCAAGGGCTTTTATGTGAGCTATTGTCTCATTAGTGCCTTTAAAAACTCTCTAACATTGATTTGTTTAACTCATTTGGCAGAAAATATTGACTTTCTAATGTTTATAACTGAAAACCTTCAGCTAGATCAAGGGTCCCTAAACTTTTCACTTTTACTGGGGACCCCCAGTGTCCCTGAAGGTGGTTGAGGCATATAACATAGTGCACAGACACGTACACACACTAATAGGCCTATCCAAACACTGGTTACATAAAAGAATACAGCAGTCTGTGATATTAATTTTACATTTTAGGTCAATCTGAAAATGTTCAAATGCATAAATCCATTCAGGTTTAAAAAGAAAGAAAGGCGAAGCTTTGTTGCGGTATTTGTTTTGGTGTCAGATTTCACAAACCAAAGGAGATCTCTTCATTCACCAGATCATTGCTATTTGGAGCATCTCAACAAGCAAGGACAATTAGCATCTAAAGGCCCGTGTTTGCCTGATAGTGCATGCTGAATATCCATTGTGACATGTATCCTCCTAAGGAAAAAAAAGTAGTTCATCTTGACTCATAATGTTAAACTGTGTGGAGTAAACTGTGTATTTACGGGTTGGTGTAGGATTATGTTGTTTCGGACATTGTTATGAACAAACAGACCTACAGGAAAGACACCACAGGAGGTTAAATAGCCTTTATGTTTTCACTTTTTGTTTGTGTTCGAGCTCAAATATTGGCTCAGTTGCCTAAGCCCAGCACATTGCATCTTTGTTAAACCCTTTTGTGTCCCTAGGTTGCACTTATTCAGTTCCTTTTTTTAGAAAGATGGTGAGAGGGGAAAAAAAACAGCTCAACAGGGGGAAAAAATTGTCTTTTTGGAAGCACAGATATTCTATTATTTTAAAAGTGAATATACGCTCAACTATTTGCATTAAAATCCCATTCCAGCCTCGCTCCGTGTTACATTTTTCAAGAATTTTGCAGAGCCCAATCCCTGCATCTTTTAAACACTGAGAAGGAGCCCATGCTGAATTGTAACTACCTGTTCTAACTCTATCTTGTCTATACCAATGGCCTTTATCAGCACAGCTCTTACATCTCCTTCATTCATAAGCAAGGTAAAAGGGAGTTCTTTTCTCAAGCCATAACCTGATTTGGAAGGCTCGGTTTGGTAGCAGAAGTTTGCTTGAGCTTTTCTTCTTGTGTTTTATAAGTGATTTCGACTCTTTAAGTAAGACTTAGCCTCAGACTCACTGAATGCCAAGCACTGTATCTGGAGGCTGCACATATTTTGAGTGAATTCTTTGCCTTTCATGAATTATTTTCTTCCATTATGTGTAGGTGAAGCTTTCATAACACCTTTTCAGACGTCTTTTTCAGAAGCTTTATAAGACGCTATTAACTGTACTGTCTCAGCATAGTGGGTGTACTGGTGGGTGGATGACTACTTACAGTAGTGATCCATTCTCCATTCACTGTGTCACCAGCTGTCTCAGCTGAGTTGGTCTCTTTGATCTGACTTACTTACTGAATCAAAGTCATAACTATTATTGGCTCCATGTTTGATCTGCCAATAAAACATCAGTTCTAAATGTGATTTTAAAATGATACCAAAGAGAAAAAAATCAAGAATAAAAATGAAATCTTGCCTCGTGAATCAAAAGTGTAACAAAACAATTCCTACTCAGGGTTCACTCACTTGCCAGCATTTTTCCTGAGCTTTCAGTTGCATTGTACTTGCCTAGTGAGTGGAGTTCATTTTGTCGAGCTTTTCAACTGCTTTTCCCTTTTTCTTAAGTGTAATTGCTCATTCTTAATCTCACAGGTTGAAGGATTTCTGAACTATTCCAACTAAAGGTTTGATTTGGGGCTTTGTTCCAGGGGTGCTGGACGTCAGTCATAGTTGGGGATGCTGAGAGAGGTTATTTTATGTCATCATCATACTTTCTGCTGCTCTGATTTATACGTATTTTATTATTTCATTTGTATGTTCAGAATGATATATACAGTGTATATATATAAATATATATATATATCTATATATATATGATTATATTTTTTCTGCCACTTTAAATTAATGAGATAAATGAGTTAGTACTATCTATCTTTTTGAAATAAGGGAATCTCCAAAGGAAATGTGTGTACTTATGCTACTTGGTACACTTTTTGGACTGATTGGCTGCTGTGATCCTTTGTGAAAGGCTTTTACCAAAGTCATATTTTTAGCCACAAACTCCTCATCAACCCGTTGCTGTGTACAGTTAATCGTCCTGCTTTGAGGCATGAGCCACCTACTGCATCACAATATCTTACAACAGTAGCTCTTACTTTCCATCTGCTTTGCTGTACCTCACTCGCACATACACATTCCTTGTCCCTGTGAAGCACGTACACATGCACTGAGTGTTGTTTTGGAGAAATTCTTTTTACGCTTCCTCCCCTGAGGAGGCCTGCCATTCCTCAGGAAAGCTGCTATTCCTTATGGCTACATTCTGTTCTGTCTCTCAGGACCCAGACTTAGATGACAAAATACAGCTGCAGCTTTCCAGGCTTCAGTCTCATAACAATCACATGCCACATCTTTGTGTCCTTCTATCTTTTACCACCAAAATTGTAGCTAGTAGTTGGCATATTTGGCTTCGCTCAGCTTAGCTTGAAGACAAGTAGTTGCTTTGCAGGGACTCTGCAACGTCACGGCATCCAGTTAAAGAGAAGTCTTCCACAAAAAAAACCCCATAAAACAGCCAACATCCATAAATGAATTTATTTTTTAGTACATATTAAATAAAGAAGACATAACATGCTAATAAGTGTCCTTTAGATTTTCTGGTATGCTCATTGTGTTGCCTTTGACAGCAGTCAGTCCAGCTCTTTCTCCTGGTTTCATATTTGGCTGACAGATAGAAGTACCCTCAATCTTCACATCCAATTCTCAACAGGGAAGCGAATAGGAGTAATTCCTCTGATTAAAAAAACACAATTTTAACCACAAGTCCATTCACAACACAAAGACTTACCTCCTTTCCTGCAGTAAGTGCTTGCTTTCCACAATCAGTGGCACTCTGGATACTGCTGGTTGCCTCCTTTTTAAAGAGTAATTACAGGACAAAAAAAGCATCTGTTGACAGAAATGAAAAGAAACTGTGTTTTGTCAGCTCTTTTACAGTTTGTTGAGAAATAATTATGACGCCTTAGTGGCTTACTGTGGGGGCATCTACTCTCCCTCTGTTTCTGAGTCATTACACATGAAGCAGACTGTGATTTCCTCTTTGGTTTTTTAGAAACTGATGAATGAGTGAGATCCATTTTTGGGATTTTTTTCATGTTTTACAGTGTGACTTGTTAGCTTTTTTTAGACCCCCTACCATTTAATTGTTGTAATGTAGTGTTTATTGAGTCAATGGTGATGAAGTTCATCATCAGGGCATACAGAACACTCTTTGGTCCTGTATCACATGCCCTCTCCTACTCTAACATCATCTCTGCCCACGCTTATTCAATTGTCATTGATCTGCACTTAGCTGTTTCAGTGGCTTCACACTGAACCAATGCCGGCCATCTTTATGGCAAATGTATGCAAAAAGTTAAGAACTTGTGCACATTTTGATCACTCATATTAACTGAATTATTTTATGTCGTGTGTATTTAAAAAAGGGCTTAACATCTAATTATGCTGCAGTGACATAACTGGACTGTTTAATGTAGCCCAGAGCAGTGAAACCACACAAAGTTATGTGTGTATATAAGTGTGAGTTTATGTGTTGGTAGGGTGAGGTGAAGACTGAAAGAACATAACTACGTTTTCACTTATTATTGACACTTATGGCTTGGCCTTATCCAATTTACAGAGCATACTTGGCCACATGACTTCAACCATTTTGCACCTTAAAAGCTGCAAGTTACATTGATCTAAAGGTTTCCTACCAGTGGACAAAAAAAAATTCCATTTGGTTGGTCATAATATGAAGGGCCAGCTGATAAAGCTGTTTTATCAAATATTTTACGTTTACCTATTGAATAAAATGTACAGCGTCTGAACCTGAAGTTTTCCACTTTGAAATTTTGATAATATTTCAGTTTAAGTTGAGTTGCACGTCTGACAAACAAGCAGCCTCTTGGTGATATAAATGAATCATATGATTGAGTCCCTTTTTCCGTAGAGTAGCTGCAATAGAGCAACAGTTGCTGAATGATAAATTAAAACGATAAATGTTTATTATTTCACCACTCTGAAATAAATACTGACAGATCAATGGCAGTTTTGGTTCAGTGGTAGAGTCAGTCGTCCCTCAATAGAAAAGGTTTGCGGTTCAGTCCCAGCTCCAGCAGCCTGCATGTCGAGGTGTCCTCGGGCAAGACACTGAACCTCAAATTGATTCCGAGTGGCAGAGCCAGCTGTGTATGAATGTGTATGAATGGGGTTAGTTAATATTGATGGGCATTTTACATTCCATCCTCTGCCATCAAAGTATGAATGAGTGTGTGAATAAGAGCGCTTTGAGAGGTTGGAAGAGAAGAAAATCTCAAAGCATCCCATTTACCATCAATTTCACAGGGACGTTTTTTAACATGATGCTTAAGTTAGAAAGTAAATGTCTGACTTTCTGAAGAGAGGTTGTTCGGAAAATAGTGAACAAAAAATGTATGCAAAAAGGTTGTTTTGTTAAACTTCAGTGACATTCATGATTTATTTGCTAAAATGGAATGCTAGACAACTCAACGATTTCAACTCAAAATATTAAATCTGCCCCTTTTTCCAGTCTCATAAGAGCCTGCAGTGCACACAGCCTGCACCCACACCACTGTTTATACTGTGACATTTTGTAACATTTCCTGCTATGCTTTTTGGTCTCTTCAGGCCCCTGTTAAACACAACAAGTCATTGAAGTGACAATGTTTTCCTCACCAATTCTAACCTGAGCTACATCCAGACACAGAGGTGTCGGATGCTATTGAGACCAAAGTCTTATTCTGCTATGACCAATACAAATGTGCTACAAAACTTGAAGATTTTATGGTTTTTGGTGCCTAAGTAAATCCTGAAGCCAAAAATTGCATCACTGCAGTTATTCAGAGCTTGACATTCAGTACAGAAGCTGCTGCTCACTTCTGTACGGTATGAATATACAATATACACTATAAAATGTTGTTTAGGGAACAATGTGTTTTTCTTTCTCTCTTATTTCTCTGTAAAGTTACATTTGGATTTCTCTTTGAAGTTGTATCATGTGTTTTTGTGAAACACAAAAGATTCTCTCAGTGTGTCTCACTTTTTTCTTTTGTGCCACATTGGTTTTCTCAACACTTTTCACATCTGACTTGCTGCACAGATATTGCACATAACAAACATGATGATCCTTGTTCTGAGTCCTGGGCTGCATAAATAGAAGTTCTTGAGAGAAACAAAAATCCTCTACTCTGGATATTTCTTTTTCCACCTTGCTCTTTCTGTGAAAACAGCTCATCCTGGACTGTTTCTGACACTGGCTAAGCACTAACATAGAAGTAAATGCAGTGTGGAGACAGTTCTGTTCATGCAAGAATACAGCAGTTTGTGTGATGGAACTGGAACAAATAGGATGCGTTAAAACTCACAAATCTTGTGCGAGTTTGCATCTTGCCCTGACATAGCTCCTCTTCTGCTTATTACAGATGTATTGCAACACACCAACAGATTTTTTCACATTGCCTGAATTTGGATGTGGTGGAGATTGATCCCACTGATGTATTCTGCATAGATCCGCTTGTTTTGGTTGAAGAGTTTTACGCATAAAAAAAGTCCTTAGCATGTCAATGCTTCAAAATGTGCTAAATTTCAGTACCATATAGATTTTTACAAAACTCTTTGCATTTGTTTTAGATTCCGAATGAATAAACTCTATATTTTTCACGGAGATCTCTTTCGTCGAAAGGAAATGGGGGCAGTTTTTCTCTTTGGAAATATACTTCAAGTGGTCCAGACAAGCAGCAGAGTGTGTGCTCAGTATAGAGTCCCTTGGTAATTCCAGCCAGCCCTATGAACAATGACGGCAGTGTATTCTTATTGATTGAGTCAGTCTTCCTGTTGCAAGAAATGCAATTACTGCTGAGTCACATGATAATGTCATTCATCCCCAGCTAAAATCAAGACCCCGATTATCAATCCTGAAGCTTTCATTCCCCATTTTCACAGCCTTATGTCCCAACATCTGTCCTCAGTGAAAACGAGCCAGTGCTATATTTAGCCCAACAGTCCAGCTTTATATAGGTCAAGAATCCCATCTACACTTCCACTGCTGCACTTCAAGGCTATAGCGTTTTTGTTGCCTGCGCAAAAGTGTTGCTCTAGGCTGAGGGTGGAGTCCATGGGTGGAGATACCAGGGGAGGGGAGGGGATTTTTTTTTTTTAACCAGAATCCCACTGTGACATCACAAGGAGAGCACATTTAAAACGGAGCATTTTTCTCTGTGTTGTAAGACTTATGCAGACCACAAAAAAAGGACTGGATGGGTTTATTTCACATTCTGTGGGTGTGTAGGATCCTGGCAATTAGTTTTCTCTGTCAAATCCCATTCCACAGGCACTGCACAGATTTAAGGTGCCCTGAAGGACTCCTAAAACAAATCTCCTGTTGGAAAATTCCAGAGCAAGAGTCATAGAAAAGTTTGACCAGGTCCTGCTGTGTGTTTTTTAGCTTCCTGCAGTTGAAGAAAAAGCCCTTGTGAGTAGAGAAGCCTATGGGTTTTGCTCCATTATTTGGCCTTGCAGGTGTTTCCCTCTGAGACTCCCACTGAGAAACACAAGTGTTGCTTTAAAGTTTTTTTGATGAATTGTATCAACTTATAAATTAGTTTAAAGTTAAAATTCAGATAACCTATTTTAAAAAGAAGTGGGATTTGAGAGAGAGTTGGGAAATACATGTGGGAAAGGAGCCACAGGTCAGATTTGAACCTGGGCCGCCCGCTTGAAGGACCATAGCCTCCGTACATGTCAATTTTCCTTTCTACTGTCTTATCCTTTCAAAGGTCAGTACATAATAAAAAAATCACAAGTATTACTGACAAAACTAAAAAAGAAAAACTCTTGAGTACTACCTGTCTGTCTCAAAAGTGGAAAAATATAACCAACAAAGACCACTGAGTATAGAACATATTTTCTCAAATCACTCAAACAAGAAAAATAATTTAGCTTTCTAGCTTTAAGATATGACGACTTGGTCTAGACATTTTCCCGCAGGGTCTGTCTAGGGTCGATATCTGTTATTTTATTTAAACGCTTTTCCTCATTGTTAGAGACGTCTGACTTCTCTGGACCACGAACTGTTCTGAAGTCACTGTTGTAACAGAAAACTCTCACAATGTTCACAAAGACTGTCACTTTAAATTAATTAGACTATTTGGCATATATATATATATATATATTGAACAGACAGCATGATCATTTTTAATTTGATTAAGTTCTCCAGCTTTGTATTGTAACCTAAGAATACATTCACCCTCATATAGAGCATTCAAAACAAAGTAGACATGATACATCAGCATTTCAGTAAGGAAATCAACTTAACTGAACATCTGAAGAAGTCAGAGGGTCTTCTGGCACAACTTCACCAACTAACAAGGTGCATGAAGAGTGAAAGGCTTAGAAGAGGTCAAAATGCTCCAGCAACACTTGTAGTAAAAAGATCAACTTTATGAACAAATTAGAGGCCACATGTTGAAACGCGTCAGTCTAATTTGTTAATAAAGTTGATCTTCGTACTACAAGTGTTGCGGAAACAGACAAATTCAAACTCAACCATGACATTTCACTTCAGGATCATGTTGAATAATATGCTCTGAAATTCTTTAACTGCACCAATAAAGATGTGATGTAATTAATGTAATGTTATTATTCAGAGGAAGAAAGATTTTAAACTCAGCAGAAGACTTTTCTCTTATTCAGATGATTTATAGACACTTGTGTGTAAGTACTCACCGTAATATAAAAGGCCCATACATCCACTTTAAAAATGTGCAAATGAATAATAATAAATAGAAAATAGCTGTTAATGTAAGGCACTTACATGATAACTAATTGTTCTATGAATTGTGCCAAACACATAGCGAACATTTTTAGCCACATTATTTTTGTCACTGTAACACGACAGACGTGTGATTAAGTGTTGTCATACAACGGATCCTGGGCCAATTCCATTTTGAAAAAAAAAAAAAGATGGGCTCACAGGCAAAGAGTAGTCTGCGGATTTGTTTCCATGCCAGCTCAAACAGACGGAAAAAGAGAGAGAGAGGGTTGATAGGAGGGCGGGATGAGGGAGGGGGAGATGGGCATCTTACTCATCCACAGATCTCACTAGAACCTTTAAAAGTTAATTAGAGGTCAGTCAAAGTGTGAGTTGAAAGACAGGTCTGCAGAAAATGACAAAAAAGTAAGACTTCTGCCCCTTTCCCTGCTTGATTATGGCAGAGTGTATCATGTAACCCAGCAATGGGATGCTCACACTTAACCAAAACACACACTGAGCTGCTCATCAGTTCCATTCCTCACACACCATTAAATATTGTATTTGAACAGGTGCTGAGTTGCAAATACAAAAAGAAAAAAAAGAATACAATACATCTCTCAGAGGCATCAATCAATTATAAAGCAATTCTAACAATGTCTCCTCTGTCTGTTTCAAAGGAGAGTTTCATTAGTGAATTGAGGCAGAGCAATCTAAAGAGTAGAGGGCCACTGTAACCCTGAAGGTTTGCCCAGGGAGGACTGTTGCTGAACGGGATGCATGTTAATCTCCATTTCCTCGATTATGTGCGGGCCACTGTCAGTACACGCTGTTTGTTCAAAGTCAGGGTGACTTTCTGTTAACGTGCCTCAGTCCTCTGTGCTGCTAAGAGAGAGAGAGAGACAGAGAGAGATAGAGAGAGAGATGGTTAGGGGGACGAAGAGGGGGGGGGGTTGCAGAAAGATGAGTAAACACTGAGACAGGTGTCTGGCAAGGGACAATGATTAGATTTATAAAGCAACCAATGTTATTTTCTCTGCTCTGGGACTGCTGTAAGACATTAAGTGTTAACTGACACTCCCAATGTCCCACTGCAGAGACACTTTTTTTCCACCCCCCCAAATCCTCTTCTACTCTAGTACCTAACAATCCTGCCTACCTCTCCTCATCTACTTCTTTTCCTTTCCTCTTTTCTCCTGGGTGTGATTAGATTTCCTCCCGTGTGTCTGACCAAGATGGATTGGCCTTGAAAGCATCCTTTCTGCTTCTATCACCGTCCTTTTGTTTTCTCCTCCTCTGTCAGGGGTGTGTCCCCCTCCCCACCTCACCCCATGTCTCCCTGGACCATTCGCTTGGCACACAACATCCAATTTTTTCTTGAGCTGGAGTGGAACTGAGCACATTAGGGATGGGTCTGTTAAGGTGATCATCTTGCTTGCGCGCTGCCCAGGGACCATTTTTCTTCATTTGCTAGCATCTGTCCTGCTGCCAATACTATGGATTTTCTATCAGCTCCTTAATCATAGCTCCATGATTGGGAAAGTGATTGGCCGGGCTCCCTGATATATGAAAACTCGAGTATCAATTTCTCGTCTGTCGGGACATATAGTCTAGGTTATTAGATGGCCGTTTGAACACCCCCATCATCCTTACTCCGGAGCCAGCTCTGCTTTATTCAGCAAGCTAACTCTTCTGCAAAATCTGTTCGAAAAAGAAGTCCTCAAAGTGCAAGCTTTCACCTCCTGATTCCACTTTTTTTTTTTATCCGAACAGCTTTATGATTTCACAACCTGTTCAAGTCTGGAAATAAGGCAGGAAATAAGCTTATTAAGATGAGTTTGGGGGGTGCAAACACAGAGATGAATATTTTTCAGGCTCATGGAAGGGAGAGAGCAGAACAGACTTTTATCCAGCAGATTATATGAAGTAGCTAACACTCTGTATCTATTTCCCTGTCTCCCTTTAGGTCATCTGATGGTGTGTGCACAGCGGGAACAGTGGTGGTGAGTCGTCTGAAGATGGGAGAGATGGAGGAGGTTGACATAGACCACATCACCACCGACATACAATCACAGAAAGTAAGGCTGCAAGAGGAAGAGACAAAGCAGGAGCCTCCATGCTTCAAATGCCTAGCGCTAATGCTGGGATTAGACTGGCAGTGCTCAAGTCCTCCAATGAGATTAAATAAACTTCAGTAAACCCTAATAGGGATTTAAGGGATGTGTGTGAGTGTAGCGTCTGCTTCCCTGAGCACATTTGCGTTGTCTCTCTTTCATATAGAGGAAAGATTAAAGAGGGACGGCTCTCATTAGCATTCAGACTTATAATCAATTGAGTCTGGATTGTGTAGCCAGACCTGTAACCTTTCTTTAAATGACCCAGTGGATGATACTACCTGAACGGGGCTTACATGGAACCACACCCCCACTTCTCCTCTCTAATCTCATACAATACATACCGCTTAACTCAGCTCTGAAGTGACTCACAGAATCACGGGAGAGAAAGACGAAGGAAAGTTTTTATTTTTTTTTCCTTCAGAGTTTGATGGTAAAAATGAAGATTGTGTCATCCAAATGGGTTGCCGGCACACCAAAAATGAAGTTGTATGTACTCTGATTTCACTTTATTTTCTGTACTTTTCCTTTTGGAGCCTGACTTGTAGAGCATTTGTCAAATGAATGTATGCTGTGGAGGCAGACTCAGGGTATTAAAAAGTAAAGGAGGGGCTTTAATGATGTTTCTGATCTGTAAAAGGGAAAATTCTGGTTTTCTCCCACTGCAGCACAGCTCTGCAAGGCAACGGGGGGAGTTGAAGTCCTTGCCTGCTTTTGATTTGAAGTGTTGTGTGTATTTGTGTGTGCATGAATCACTGTCTTATATAATTGACCAAGGGCTTCTGCATGGCTGACTGACTTTTGCTTCTGCCCGCCTCTGTTGCTGGTGCAGGGAGGTTCCCTGGTAGGCTCCAAAGTGTCACTGACAATCTGCCCATGTCGCCGTGATGAACATGTTGCCCTGTGTGTGCGTGTGTGTGCGTGCTTGTGTGCGTGTGTTGTCACAGCACATTTCCCCATTTGTGTGCTGTTTCTGTTGCAGAAGATGAGGGGAGGCTCACTTGACACTCCAGACTCACAAGACATAAAGTTCTTGTTCAATGTACCTTCATTGTGTGCATGTGTGTCTTTCTCCAGCATACATTGTGTGTGTGTCTGTGGGGGTGTAGGAGGCACTTGTTTGATCATGCTCTGTCATGAATATGCCTCTGACCGTGCAAAAACAGTCATGTGAAACAAGAAAGAGACTCCAGTCACCTTTGATCTGATCTCTTTGCATATTTTAGTCATCAAAGAGCCATAGCACACATGCTGCCCACTGCCTAGCATTACAATGGCAGTCCTTTCGCAGCTGGGGCCCTTGGCTCATTGTTAATACTTTTCATAATAAGACACCTCTGTGAAAGGCTCACTGAAATTTCCAGATGCCACATGTTTTGTTCAGCTGGCACATTTTATTTTGGAGTAGCTGTGAGGATCCTGGGTTTTTCGGCTGGGTGTCCAGTTTATTCAAGATCAGTTCCTCAACCAGGAAAGCTGATGGATTGTTCCTAGCAGTCATTAAAGTCCTGTTCTGGGGACAGGTTTGTCTGTCTGACTGTGTTAAATGGTTCATCAGACAGGGCAGAGCTGACATACAGCGTGTGAAATAGATAGTTAGCTGTCAGTTTTGCTTTGAAGAGGAATCCCTGAGTTAATGCATCAAAAGGCATTGAAGGTTTTTAATATCAAAGGCATAGCAGACATATCCTTTTGACATGAACATTAAAGGGTTTTTTTTGAGTAGCAGAGTGTACAGATAGACAGATCTACACCTTGGTTAAATTTACTTGACAGTTTGATACTTTTTATATATAGTTTTATAAATATACTGCAATGAAAATGTAGGTCAGCAAGATAACATGGACAAGCAGTAAGGGTTTTTGTTAGTATAGTATTTTTAGCTTAAATAAAATACATGAGTAACAGTGTAGGAATGGTTTGAATGATGTGCTTTATTCATTCTAACATAAGCTGCATTCATTGGCATATCTGTTTTACTATCTAGCTACATAAAGTAGGAACCAAAAGTCATTTCTAAAGACCAGAAAATATTTTTTTGTTGAATTACAGGTTCAGTAAAAACAAAAAGATAAAGAAATTCTGTTCATTCTGTGTCTACTGTGTAGTATGTTTCCTATATTTTGAAGGTGCTACATGCTGTCATATTGTAAAGCAATAATAGCCATTCTGTTTCCCACGCTTTTGTGTTTGGGAGAGTTAACATACATATAGCATAATGCAGTAAAAGTTACATAAGCTCAACTCTAAGTCTTGGCTCCTCTCTTGGCCAGAAATGGAAACCTAATGAGTAAAACTGAAACAGAAAGCAAAGCAGCCAAGAAATGGTCGTTTTTAAAAGAGAGACAAGCCCCTGAATCATTTCTCCGTCTTACCTGCCTGAGCTTTACATTGCAGTACAAGAAAGGCTGTGTATTTTGTGAGACACACAGCTTTAGCCTCAGTCTCTTAATATCATACTGCATGATGCGATCATCCAGCGCGTGTTTGATTAGTTACAAAGGTCTGCACTTATTGCATGGGAACTGAAAAGCATTCAAAAATCAACCAAAAACAGAAGCAAGCTAAGTTAGCTTAGTTAGATAGATAGCCAATGCTGTTAAACCCGCAACATTTGTTATTCCCAGTGGTAGAATTGTAAGTAGTTGGAAAAATATGAAAAGCTGCTTTAGTTAATGTCTGTCTGAAGTCAAGGACTTCTGTTTCTTTTGTTCCTACTAGGAAGGATCTGAAGTAGTCAATCTGTCACTGATGTCATTGTGACCCTTGTTCGCCTTGTGCAACAATCGGAAGCAGGACAGACATAGACACTGTAACAAAGGGTGTTGGTCTTCGCAAACATTCAGTTGTTGTCATACGTCCATTAACAGTCAATACAACAAGTGAACATTACAGTATCTTATGAAACACACGGGTTTCTTTTTCACAGTATCACAGCATATTGTAAATAACCACACCATAAAGCAGACTGTAAACACAAGGTCAAAGCTATGCTGCTGTTCACCGTCTGTAAATTGAAAACACTCATACAGCACGTTAAAGTGTTGCCGTTTGTTTTTTATATTCTTGTATGTTTTGGTTACATACGGTTATCCAGTGCAAGCAAAATATTGTACAGTACTGATGAGGAGAGACTGTAATGGCAGTGGATGTAATAAATTGCCAAGCCCTGACAGTGAAGTCACAGCAGGTGGTTTCCTTCAGCTGTCACCTGCTGTGACTTCACTGATTGCAGTGAAGGCCCTGCTCTTTTTTTTTTCTCTTTACTAGAAAATAGTTCCTTATGGTGTTTGAATGTACTATGTGTAATGTGCAGACACTGTCTGCCTGTTTGTAACAACACATTGTTAATTTAAATTGAATGAAACCATTATAGTTATAAAAACACAAATCAAACATTTGCAATCTACTCATTAGATTAGTTCTTCATTACATGCAAGTTAGTTATTTTCTTAACTTATTACATAAGTTGTAATAAACTTTTATCAGCATATTAAGAGTGTTTAATTGTATTATCGTTAGACAATCTGATGGTGAAGAATATGATCTGAATTCTGTTGGTGTGGAGTCAGCTTGAATCATGTCAGCCAAATAAGACACAGACATTAGTGGTGCTACTGACAGCCTGCATGACACTAATGTGACATTTCCTCTGAATGACAAAGCTTACACAGCATTTTCATCACTAAACTACCACTTAGATGTGAGATGAAATGTTGGCCACAGGCTACCACCAGTGAGGTGGAGTAATCTCTGAAGCACCTGAATAATAATAATCATTATTAAAGCCTGCTTTAAGGTTGCTCTTTATGACAATACTACGTCATCGTCTTTGTTTGTTGTCTCATCTCAAACTATTGATGTCAAGAAATACTTGAATTTGTTTCTCTCCTTCTGTCTGTTTCCTTTTCAGTGTCCCATGGTCTGTGAGTCTGCGTCCCACCATGCAACCATCGACAGAGAAAATAACCCATTGACAGGGCCAGGTAGGATTTACACTCTTTTAACAACTGTACTTAACACATGCACCCCTTTATTGCTAAATGATTGCAAACAAAGGAAAGAAAAAAATTGTTTTACAAATTGGATTCCTGTCGCCACAGTAAAAATGTAAATGTTATATGCTACAAATCTACAACGCTACAATTCATTTAGCAGGTTTGGTCCACAGCGGAGTGTAGGTTGCTGTTTTGGGTTAGTTGAAGACCAGTTACACTGCTGCATTTTGAATCATCTGCAGGTGTTTGATTGTGAATGCAGGAAGACCTGCCTGTAAGGAATTGCAGTTGCCAATGCTTGATATCACAAGAGCCTATACCAGGAGCTGTGTAGCATACTTTGACAGGTAGGGTCTGAACTTCCTGATGTTGTACAGGGCAAATTGTTACGACCAGGCAGCGAGAGCCTTTTATGTTGGCTGGTCATCCATCATGACACCTCGGTTCTGAGGGCATGAGTTTGGTTGGTCCAAGCTGGATTTTGGTGTTGATTCAACCATTTAGAGATTTCAGAAAGGCATGATGAATTTATTGCAGAGACTGTAGTGTCATCTGGCAGGATTGACAGGAAGAGCTGGGTGTCATCAGCATAGCATAGTATTAAAAATCATGGGAACGGTGAAACCATGCTAGAAGGTTAAATGCTGATTTTTCACGACCTGTTTTTCACTTTATACCAGAATACTTTTCAAATGTTTTGACATATTTACATGTTAGTTGAACATACAAACATGCAATAACCAGGTTACTATTCATTATAAGAGTACAAACATATTTTACAACAATTCACTTTCATGATATAACGTGATCCTGGCCTTTTTTTGTTCATTTGGCAGAATTACACCTCCTTAAAAAGTCTGTAATACTACAACGGGAAGACTCTATTGTAAAGCACCAATTTGGATGTTAACACACCTTAATATCCCTTTTCTAAAAGTCACCTTAATGTTAATCTGTAAATGTGAAGAACTTGTTCGTCCTTGAATATCCTTTCCCTTTGCAAGATTTGAGGCAACTTTGGAAAGAGCCACAGGTCACATCTATTGATTCAAATATCCTCCTTTCAATGAAAAGAACTCTTGTGTTTTTAAGTCGGCGAGGTAGACTATTAGGGGGGGGATCTGATAATGAGGTAAACCCTTCCAGTTCTTTGTGGACTAATTCAACACATGAAAAAGATGCTATGCTATCTGCGTGAGACTAATTTAGCAGCAATGCAGACAGCTAGCTCTCTCACAGGCGGGGAAAGAGAATTGTTGAGATGAAAAGTAAAAGACATGCAGACAGAGAGGGGGGGTAGACTTGAAAAAGGTCACGACTCCTGTTGTGTTGAAACTTCACAGAGTCCTTGTTCAGAGGAGACTCGGGAAACTAGTTTGCCTTTTTCATCTCAAGACTTCCTTTGTTATACTTCCGTTTTCTCTATTATCCAGATTCCCAATGCCTCCCTGAACCCCCCAGCAGCCACACGCCTGTTGCCTCGGTGTCATTGTCGCTTACTGTTTCTGCTGTGATTAGCTAGTGAGCTGCAGCCACGTTTTCAGGTGCACATCTGCAGCCCGTCAAAACAATATCCTCCCTGCAGACCCTGCCAGATTGAGTAATGCAATTTAGTCTTCTACTTTTATTACCTTTCAAAATGAGCATGCAGAGAGAGCGGGGAGACTGGGGTGCTTACACGCAGCACGTCTCGGGAAGTCATTTTCTTAAGTGGTGTCGAGGAAGGGAAACCGAAGCGTCTGATTGGTTGCCAGATTAGTTTGGTGGCAAGGGAGAAGTTCAGAGGTTAATCTGCTTCTCTTTCAGAGGTGTAAATCAGAAAATGTCGCTCTCACCGCTTAAGATTGTGCTGAACCCCTCTTTTTCATGTGTCCCCTGCTTCCCATTTATTTTTGTCATCCATTTCACTTACTCACGTTTTTTCTCATTCCCATGCAAACCAATCTGAATACCTCATTTCATTTAGTTGCAATTATGAATCTTTCCTAGGGGTCATACTAACTCCAAGCTTAACCTTAATGGGCATTCATTTCATAATTAACTTCATCTTTATAGAAGAATAGTATTAAGGCTCTCTGGAGACCATTTTAGCTCAGAGCTTTCCTACATTATGTGGTTGAAAATGCTAAAAAATCATGAACATGTATTTGATAGTTAATATAGAATTGCTAAACAGGGATTAAAACAGCTTTTGTGCAGAGACTTTGCTGTTTCTTTATGTTCAAGATTATCGCCCTACTGCCTTTCATAAAAGTCTTACCAGATAGCGCTTCATTTAGAACGTGTGTCTTTTAAAACTTCATGTGGCGTCTTGGAGCTGCAGTTTTTGAAAGTAAATAATATGTTCTTCCAGGATAGATTACAACTAAGTATGAATACATTTATACCCCACTTTCAAGTATTTAAAGCCCCAAAATAATTATTTTGGATTAATCCAAAACCACAGGGCACAATGTCATACTAATGAAGAAACATGGTATAATTATAATTACTATAATTTATTAGACTTATATAGCACTTTTCTTCATACTCAATGAATAAATGATCAAAGAGAAGGAGGATGAGCACAGATTGTGGAGTTTTTTGGACAAGCATGGAGATCTATGTGAAGGGTTAATAATCTACTCTGTACCAGGGTTCAGCTACAAGGACTTAGTGCCATGGGAAACATTCATGATGGTTTAATAGACCTCAGATTTGATTTAGTTTGAAGAAATACAGAATATACCGCTAGGAAAGCATGCAGCTGTTAGCTGACATCCAAGAAGTTGTTTTTAAGCTCAACAAAATATTACAAATAAAAATCAGAATGGAAAAAGAGAGATATACAACAGTCGTTTTATAACTTCCCACTTGCCACTTTTCAGTTGACCTTGTAATGGTTGACCAAATGTAAAGCTAACCAACTTGAAGTTTCTGGGACACTGCATGTCCTTCTAAAAGCTTACAAACTTTTCCATGTAGTGTGCCTCCTTTACCCATCTACATTTAAGGACCTCAGTGAACTCATATTCTTCAGAGCAAATGACAGAGCACAACCAGAGTTGATGACTTGGACACTTAGACAGGTGACTTTGAAGAAAGGACGCTCTTGGGTCAGGTCGATGTAGAGTACAGTAGGAAGGTTTTGGTAGTCTGACTGTTCTCTGAACTAGAAGTGTTGCTCCTACTTTTGAATTCAAGCGGAAACATTTCACTCATGCCATGCATGTTTGACTGCCTCGAGCAGGAGTGTCACCGTTTCACCCCGGGTGCTTCAGCTCCGACTTATTGAGTGACTTCCTCTCTTGACTGCAGCTCGAGAGAGGAGCAGGGGCAGTAAACGGTGTTAAAGGCGTGCAGCTTTCTTGCCCTCTGCTGCCAGCATGCAGATAAGAGCATTAGAGCGTCTTTTCCTTTCCAGCCTTTCGATTTGCTGCCATTAGCCACTCTGCAAAAATAAAGAAGATGAGTGAAACTGAATGGGTTTAGCTGGGTGGTGAGGTTAGCAAGTATGATTTCATATAAGATTCCAATGTGTCCTCTACACTTTTATACAATAAACAAGTAATTAAAATGGAAATGGAGGAAATAATAAGTGAAGGATTAACAGGGCAAGGACTCTGCATTTCAGACTGTCTGTTACTCTGCAGTAAAAGAGAGGAGGCTTTGGAAAATGTGAAACACCTTATCTATGGCAGACACACTTATTGATTATGGAATTTAATTTTGGTTTCATACCTCATGTGACTTGGCGGGTTTGTGTCTGTAGCGTCCTTGAGCTTTGGAGCTGTCAAAGTTATTCTTCTTCTTTTTTTTTTTTTAGATTTTACTTTTGGGCTTTTGCCATTATTTGATAGGACAGTGAATGGAGGAGGAAATCAGGAGAGAGAGTTGAGAATGATATGCGAGAAAGGAGCCACAGGTCAGACTTGAACCCGGGCCACCCACTTCAAGGACTGTAGCCTTCGTACATGGGGCGCGACTTAACCGCTAGGCCATCAGCGCCCCGGTCAAAGTTATTTTCGATCTTCTGTTTTTTTCTCTGTAAAATGTATAAAGTTAGATCTAACTTTGATGAGGTCATGATACATTTTTCCTATGTCAGATGGTGAAATTTACCTTCCATCTCTTCCTTCTTTTTCTCTCTTTCTTTCCCTCTCTCAGTGTTCAAGAACCCAGTGTGCAAGGTGTACAGATTTCAAACAGTGGACAGCAAGTGGATGCTGGTGCGGGAACAAATGGAGGAGTGCACATTATCCTTTAGCATCCCCAAGCAGCTGCTCTCGCTGTACATTCAGGAGGACATGAGAAGGTAAGACACCCTGAAATCATTCTGCTGCTTCCTCTGGATGTCAACGCCAGCTTCGTCATTGCATCAGATAGCTTTTCCTCTTTATGTCCAGGCCTCATAGAACCTTAAGAACAATCAGAAGTTCAAAGAAAAAAATCCCTGTGATACCTCACTTGCCAAATATTAGGAGTATGAAGTTTCTAGACAGTCTTTCCCGACCCAGTTCTCCGCTGTAAATTATTATTTCAAAGTTCCGCCTGTATTTGGAGAGGAGTAAATTATTCAGATCTGCTTAACACTTCAAAAGAGGCTTCTAAATCTATGGATCCAGATAACGGCGAACATTGTCTCATTCAAACACATGCTCACCTTCTCCCCCCGTCCCTCTCATAAATCACCAAAGAACACTCCTGGAACATCCTGCCACTAGTGCTGAATCAGACTAAACTTTGTAAAGTTATAAGAACAAGTTGGGAAAATTGTAATCCTTAAAACTTTATACTGGGTAATTAGGGACCCCTGTGGTTACTTGCAATAACTGCAAGTGTAGGTTTATACACGAGGCTGAATTGGTGACACTTTAGGAGCAGAAAACAACACAAGAATCTCAGGTACTGTAGATGTGTAAACAGGAAGACACACAATGTCATGCAGCTTTCTTTTTTTTCTTTCCTCTATTATATTCATAAATAACAAGTGTATTTATATACACAATGAATGCAGACTCATGTTCAGAAAGAATGAACAGTCATGAATATCTTTTTTAGGCAGACTGTGAATTTCTGCAATCCAACAAACACAGAGAATACAAACAGAAATAACAAAGAACAAACAGACAAAATCATGCTGTTTTATTAGACTAAGACTAACTCAAAAATTCTCTTGTTGAATGATTAACCACAGTTAGCATACAGTCTTATTTGTTTGATACAAAGTGATTCCCTAACTCTTGTAAAAGTTAATTATACGTTTTCCTGTTACTGATTTTTGAAAAAGTAAATAAAGAATAGCAATTTAATTCCAGTCCACGTAATCCAGTTTTGCCCCCTCTTGGCCAGGACACCTTTGTAAATGAGGTTGGTAATCTCAATGAAGTTTCTCCTGGTTAAATAAATTAAACAAAATAATAATACTATTATTCCAGTTTGAGACTGGGCACAGGTGGAGATAAGGTCAGAGTCAGGTGATGTTTTACCCGTCACTGAGTCTGCACTGTTAATAAGATGAAAGAGCACCCCTCCCACCGGCCTGACCAATGTTTGTCAAGGCAGAGCAACACAGCTGCCCCGTTGTCCCTGGCAACCCTTTTTTCATACATACCACACAAAGGCATACATTCACGTATACACACACACACACACAGATCTTTGGAGCATTTCAAAGCTCTCTCTATGTCGGGAA